>NC_065529.1:49983135-50006174 GCF_006386435.1 Epinephelus moara | reverse complement strand
CCTGCAGGACTTTTTACTGATGCTTTAGCGCCCTCTGCTGATCAAAGTGTGTTCAACTCAACAGGATTAAACTGTTTCATATCAATAACTTCATTAATATTTTTACATTAAATCCACTCCAATCATAGCATCATTGTGGCTACTTATATTATTATTATAGTGTTATGATTCCACATTATGCTTAATTAAAATCATTTTGTATATACTAATCCATATATAAATGCATATTCCAAATATACTGTAACTACCGTGTAACTTTGATTTGGATTATCAGAAAACAGCACTGTTGGTTTTATATAACATCACATTTATGAACTTTACTGTGTTTAGCTTTATAGTGATGATCTGTTGTAAATATTGTTTTCACATGGGATTTAAACCTTGTTCTCCTGGGTCAAAGTTTGTGTTTGTTTGTCTCTTCCACCACTACCAGCCACCCTATATGTAGATTTTATCACTCTATATCCTACTATGATCACGGCCTCTGCTTCTTTTCTTTAGTTTGGCAGCACGGCATTTTGCAAACGAGCCTGATATTAGAAGGTGGAATTATTGTATCTGTGGTCTGATGCAGCAGAGCTGTAACAGGTACAGTGAGGGAGGGATGGGCAGTTTTTCCATTACTTGTATCTAAAATACGCATTTCAGTTACATTTGACTATTTTGTAATTTGTTTTTGATAAGGCCTATAAAAAGTAAATGTAATTTGTAACAAAATACTTTTGAGTGGAGTACTTTTGTATTAAAATACTCAAAATATATTCTCCACGAATCAAAAAACAAAAATAATAGGCTACACATTCTTATAATATTGGATGTAGCAATATTTTTTACTTTTTTTTTTTATATCTATATTTTTATCTATATGTTTTTTTTAAACTTGGGCCATTCAATGTGCCCTTCAATGACCTAGTGGTCTGTTTTACTGGACTGTGCATAACATAGGAAATTGTATGTTGTTGTGGTTGATGCTTGGGATGAGTATGCTGCAAATGAATTGCCTCACGTGGGATCAATAAAGTTGTCTGAATCTAAATCTGAATCAATAAATAATATTTTAGGGTAGCCTACATGTCCCTAGATTTTATTTTCTCTTTTTCATTTGAAAAAAAGTTGCAAACAAGCAAACAAGTTAACTTGTTGTTAACAAGTTAACTAATAATAATACATTATATTTATACAGCCCTTTTACAGCTCTCAAAGATGCTTTACATTTAAAACCAAAGAAAAGAAGTACATACATGTAAGTGCAAAAAGATAAACAGAAGACAAGGACAATATAAAACAACAATAATAATACATTTTATTTAAAAAGCACTTTTCAAAGTTCTCAAAGTCACTTTACAGAGACAATTCAAACACATCAAATAAAACAACAATTTTCAGCAAAGACATCGAAGACAAAGAGGAATAGTAATGGGAGTGAAAAAACAAGTAAATAAGTAAATGAATAAAAGTAGCTAAACATTAAAAGCAGAACGGAACAGGTGAGTTTTGAGTAGTGATTTGAATGATGGGAGGTCAGTGCAGTCACAGATGAGTTTTGTGAGGGAATTCCAGAGGGTGAGGGCAGCAACCGAGAAGGCATGAGTTTTGTGAGGGAATTCCAGAGGGTGAGGGCAGCAACCGAGAAGGCTCTGTCCCCCCAACAATGTGCAAAAGCATAGTGCAGCTACTATGCTTAGCTACAGTAGCTACAGTATCTTGCTGCTGTTTAGCTAGACCGTTGGTGGACAGTTCACAGCACAGCTAGACTGACTTACCAGGCATGCTGCTCACGTGGATGGACCCACACTGCCAGTAGACTACCTTGCTGCTCACGTCTTCCAAGTTCAACAGATTGTTTGTCAAGGTAAATATTTTATCTGAGTGTGACAGATGTCAACTGGCTTGATGTATGATTTATGTCTGGGTCTGGCTACATAGCCTATTGTATAAATACATGGTGATGATAGTTATAATATCAAGCTAGCAATGCTTATGCATGCCATTAATGGATGAATCATGGTTGTTTCTTTATTCATGAAAAGCTTTGTGGACCGACCGACCAATGGACCGACAGAGTGACCTATAGAGCTGCGGGTCGCTGCTAAAAAGAAAAAGAAAAAAAGTATTTTCTGTATTTGAAAATACAAAATACATGTATTTTATTTTGATACATTTTCTGGCACCAGTATTTTGTATTTTATTTTGATACATTTATTTGAGGGGCATTTTGTATCAAAAAACATTTTGATGTATTTTTGCCCATCTCTGCAGTGAGGGAGGTTCATTATTACAGTATTTATTCAATGTTTCGGCTCATTTCTTTTTAAAGAGTTTTAACATTCTCCAAACAGGAAGTGCAACTGTCACAGCTGTCTCGTGGGACATCGCAGCATGTCTGCAGAAGGTCCTAACTCACCTAAAACATTAAATTCAAACTTCAACACCTTGTGATTGTGTCAGTAAATTGGCTGCAGACACCACAATGCAAAGATGTTTTGTCAGCATGTGAGCCGTACTGGTCAAAATGTTCAGGTATTTTTCAGCATTTCCAGTCGACTCTGGAAATGTTCTTTTTATACAAATCTCTGTTTCGTTCCTCTTTGTTGACACTGACTGCTGACTGTACTATACAAGACCATCA
Source organism: Epinephelus moara (assembly GCF_006386435.1). Taxonomy (NCBI): domain Eukaryota; kingdom Metazoa; phylum Chordata; class Actinopteri; order Perciformes; family Serranidae; genus Epinephelus; species Epinephelus moara. The sequence goes on along the minus strand of NC_065529.1, from coordinate 50,003,545 downwards.
GTTTTGTCTCGCTGAATGCTAATGTGTATCACACAGAAAATTTCAGATTCTGATTCCAACAGTAGGCTTACTGTACAGTACTGTAGTCCACAGTCAAGGGTGTGCACGTTTCTATAGAAACAGTACGTTTATTTGTGTCGTAATGCGTTACATGTACTGAAGATCTTTCATGTAAAATCACATCCAGTGCTTCCAAGCTTGATCAGACATCACAAACATTCAGTGTCACAGATATTAATGGAGTATACATGTATGTCTGACAGATTAGTGTTTAGAGGTTGTGAAGAGTGTGACAGTTTCACTGGGAACGCATTCATCATTTTTGATCAGCAAGTGGTTACTGTGCAAATTGGAGATGACTGTTCTTACTCTTTTTCTTACAACAAACCAAGCGGCGACCTCCAGGACTGAGAAATGAAGCCAACACCAAAGTTCCAAAAACTGCAGTTCCTCTAATGTCCACTTGAGGCTGGCTCCAAGAGCGAGTCAGTCCCCACAGACCCCCATGTTAAAGTGCTCAACTTTACAGCAGAAACAAACATGTTTACAGCCTGGTACAAAAAAACGGTTTTGCTCTCTGTAGCTAATTTAACGGTTCACAGCGACTGTGCGGGGGATGCATTCTTACTTAACGTTCTCATTTACATTTTATTGAGGTTTAAAGTTATGTATAAATAAGGGTGGATTGTTTTAAGTGACTGCCCGTCTGCCAATAGTGTCCTCAGCTTTTCAGTCAGATCCACCCCTCGCTCCTCCACAGCTCCACCCTCACACCCAGATATGGTCACTTCTGGATCCAAAAAACCAAGATAGCAACAGCCGAAATGCTGAACTCAAGGCTTCAAAACATGAATCCACAAACCAATGGGTGACGTCTTGGAAGCTGCGTCCATTATTTTTACAGTCCATGCAACAAACTGACTGTTAAAAAGTTTTAATTAAATGTTTTGAAAAAAAAAAAAAAGTTCATGAATTGAGCCAAAGCAAATGAGAAAAACTGTGATCAGTTTTATTGTAATATCACTTTGTGATTGATCGAAACCAAACAATATCCCACGGTATTCCAAACCCGATCACCAGAAAAATGTTGGTCTTGCACAATTCTGCAAACCACAAATATGTAATGTTTGTAATGTTTGTAACCACTTGTTCATGTTCAGAAAAAGATCATGTTTTATCCTCAAATCCGGATTTTGGCGACACAATTAATCCCCGCTGGAAAATCAGTGAAGTCTCGGTAATAAACAACCACTTTTCGTGGCACTAACCAAAAACACCCAGGTTTTGTGGTGGCTAAAAAGCTGCTGGAAACAGCAACGGCTCCCTAATCACAAATCTTTTTGTTGTTTGTTAGTCTCGAACCATAGTCTGCAGCTTGGCAGACGTCTCATCAAAGTGTCACACCATTTACAGCAACATGCAAAGGTTTGGGCACCCCTGGTTAAAATCTCTTTTATTGTGAGTAGTTAAGAAAGTAGAAGATGACCTGATCTCCAAAAGGCATGAAGTTAAAGATGAAACATTTCTTCAATATTCTGAGCAAGATTACTTTTAAATTGTAATTTTTTACAGTTTTAAACTAACAAAAAATAAAAAGGGCCTGAAGCAAAAGTTTGGGCACCCTGCATGGTCAGTGCTCAACAGCGCCCCCTTTGGCAAGTATCACAGCTTCTAAACACTTTTTGTATCCAGCTCAGAGTCTTTCACTTCTTGTTTGGAGGATTTTCACCCATTCTTCCTGCAGAAGGCTTCTAGCTCTGTGAGATTCTTGGGCCGTCTTCATGCTCTGCTCTTTGAGCTCTATCCACAGATGTTAATGATGTTTAGGTCGGGGGACTGTGAGGGGTGAGGCCAAACCTTCAGCTGGCTCCTCTTGACGTTGCCATTGTGGATTTGGAGGTGTGTTATGGATCACTGTCCTGTTGTAGAAGCCATCCTCTCTTCATGTTCAGGTTTTCTACAGATGCTGTGATGTTTGCTTCCAGAATTTGCTGGAATTTAACTGAATCCATTCTTCCCTCTACCTGTGAAATGTTCCCCGTGCCACTGGCTGCAACACAAGCCCAAAGCATCATCCATCCACCCCCGTGTTTAACAGTTGGACAGGTGTCCCTTTTTTCTCCAAACATACGTTTGCTCACTGTGTCCAAAAAGTTCTGTTTTAACTTCATCAGTCCACAGGACTTGTTTCCAAAAAGCATCAGGCTTGTTTCGATGTTCCTTTGCAAACTTCTGATACTGAATGTTGTGGTGAGAACACAGGAAAGGTTTTCTTCTGATGACTCTTCCATGAAGCTCATATTTGTCCAGGTGTGTCTGCACAGTAGAACAGTGCACCACCACTCCAGAGTCTGATAAATCTTCCTGCAGGTCTTTTGAAGTCAAACAGAGGTGTTGATTTGTCCTTCTAACAATCCTACGAGCAGCTCTCTCAGAAAGTTTTTTTGGTCTTGCAAATCTCAACTTGACCTCAACAATTCCTGTTAACTATTTATTTCTTAATGACATGACAAACTGAGGACACAACTCCCTGAAAACACTTTGCTATCTCCTTAGTCTTCTCCTGCTTTGTGGGCATCAGTTATTCTAGTTTTCAGAGTGCTAGGCAGCTGTTTAGAGGAGCCCATGGCTGCTGATTTTCATGTAACCTTTATTTAAATCTCGAGGAATCATTGAGGGCGAGCCCTCATTTACAATGATGTCGAGAGCACAACAAACAACAATTAAAAATCACAAAGAACGAGCAAATAACAACAGATCGAACACCTTTACAGTTACATTCAAAAGTACAGTAGTTGGTAATCATAGTTTTAAACTGGCCTATAGTAACCATTGTGTTGAGTTTAAGTGTACGTTGCAAGGTGTTCCAGGAAGATGCTGCAGAAGAACTAAAAGCAGTTTTACCAAATTCAGTGTTAGTGCGGGAAACATCGAGCATTAAGCAATCAGTTGAACGTGTAGAGTAATTACTATGCTACCAGTTCAATAAAGTGCTGAGGTATGGTGGCATGCTGCCATTCAAAACTTTATAAATGAAAAGTAGCCAGTGCATATCTCTTTGCACAGATAAAGGTGCCCATCCCACCTTATCATATAAGACAGAGTGGAGGCAGAAGCATGTCTATAGATAACATCACCATAATCCAGAACTGATAAAAATACAGCCTCAATGATCTGTTTCCTACAAAGTAAGGGAAAATTTAATTTGTGTCTATATAAGTATCCGATTTTGTGTTTTAGTTTACATCGTGATTGTTGGGACAAGGTTTCAGGAGTCAGAGTATTTATAAAGCTTTGAAATTAGCATCACCTGGCCTTTCCTAACAATGACTGTGAACAAGCCAGAGCCCTAACAAGCTCATTAAGGTCTGAGACCCTGGGAAAAGTTGTCTGAGAGCTCAAATGTCTTGGGGTGCACAAACTTTGCATGGTGCTCCTTTCATTTATTTTCACTCTAGAATTGTATACAACAGAAAAAAATAACTAATCCTGCTTAAAATGTTGAAATGCATGTTCCATCTTTAACGTCATGCCTTTGTAGATCAGTTCATCTTCTACTTACTTAAATACTTGCAGAAATTAAATTTTGACCAGGGGTGCCCAAACTTTTGCGTGCCACTGTACCATCCCCTCCACCCCACTTCATATTCACAGTTTGCAGAAATGTACAAGGCCAACATTGACTTCTGACGACAGGATGATATTCCTTACATATATTATTCCATGATGTTTCCCTTTCCTACAATCCTCCAAGGTACGTCTCAGCTGCAATATTTTGTGGTTCCTTTTAAATACATTATTTTATTTTAATCAATTCCATAGCACCCATCTACTGTACTATATATTCCATGGTCCTCAATTTTCAAAATATCCTTCACTAAATTAAATTCTCCACTTCATTCAGCCTTCATCGAAGCTACTTTTGAACTGTTGCATCAGTCTGCTGCGCACTATCAGTTTTTCAGTCTTTATATCCAGCAATAAATCAGTACTTTGGAATGAAACACACCCCTGTGTTAAATGTCAAGCAACAGCAGAGGAGGTCTGACAAAAGTCCACTTCTCACCTGACACAAACCAGGAAACACTTAGTTATTCTTCTTCACTGCAGAGAGACACACAGACTGAAGAACAGACGATCAGATTCACCTTCAGACCAAACTAACAACTTCCTCTGAGTGAGTTCAGCTAAAACTCCAACACTGCTGCTTCAACCTGCTGACACTCCACACACTGAAGGTGAGTTTGACTAAAAACACCACTCAAAGTCAAAGTACATTTCAGTGAAGTTAGGAGAGGAGGGAGGGGAGCCATGACTGACTGTACTTCCTGTCTGCTGTGTTTTCAGCTTCACTCAGAGACTAAATGGCTTCCAGATCAGAGGAGGATCTCTGCTGTCCGGTCTGTCAGGACGTCTTTAGACATCCTGTTGTTCTGTCATGTAGCCACAGCTTCTGTATAGACTGTCTGCAGAACTGGTGGAGACAGAAACCAACACGTGAGTGTCCAGTTTGTAAGAGAAGATCTTCAAAGGTTGAACCACCTGTTAGTCTGGTGTTAAAGAACCTGTGTGAGGCCTTCTTACAGGAGAGAGATCAGAGAGCTTNAGAGGAGGATCTCTGCTGTCCGGTCTGTCAGGACGTCTTTAGAGATCCTGTTGTTCTGTCATGTAGCCACAGCTTCTGTAAAGACTGTCTGCAGAACTGGTGGAGACAGAAACAAGAACGTGAGTGTCCAGTTTGTAAGAGAAGATCTTCAATGGAACCTCCTTTAAACCTGGCATTGAAGAACCTGTGTGAGGCCTTCTTATTGGAGAGAGATCATAGAGCTTCAGAGGCTCTCTGCAGTCTGCACTCTGAGAAACTCAAACTCTTCTGTCTGGACCATCAGCAGCCAGTGTGTGTCATCTGCAGAGATTCAGACAAACACACCGACCACAGATTCAGACCCGTCGATGAAGCTGCACGACAACACAAGAAGGAAGTTGAGGAAACTCTGGAGCCCTTAAAGGAGAAGTTAAAGGTTTGTGAACAAGTTAAAGTGAAGTGTGAACAAACAGCACAACACATGAAGGTCCAGGCCCGACGCACAGAGAGGCAGATTAAGGAGCAGTTTAAGAAGCTTCACCAGTTTCTAGAAGAGGAAGAGGAGGCCAGGATGGCTGCACTGAGGGAGGAAGAGGAGCAGAAGAGTCAGATGATGAAGGAGAAGATGGAGGCTCTGAGCAGAGAGATAGCAGCTCTTTCAGACACAGTCAGAGCCACAGAGGACGAGCTGAGAGCTGAAGACGTCTCATTCCTGCTCAACTACAAGGCTGCAGTGGACAGAGTCCAGCAGCGCCCCCTGCTGGATGATCCACAGCTGCTCTCAGGAGCTCTGATAGACGAGGCCAAACACCTGGGCAACCTGACCTTCAACATCTGGAACAAGATGACGGGCATGGTCTCCTACACTCCTCTGATTCTGGATCCAAACACTGCTGATAAGTATCTCATCCTGTCTGAAGATCTGACCAGTGTGAGACGAGGACAGAGACAGCAGCTTCCTGATAATCCAGAAAGGATTGATTCTTACTACTGTGTCCTGGGCTCTGAGGGCTTTAACTCAGGGACTCACAGCTGGGATGTCGAGGTTGGAGACAGTACAGTCTGGTTTCTGGGTGTGTTAGCAGAGTCTGTCCAGAGGAAGGGACGCATAAAGTCTGGATTATGGGTAATAGGGTTCCATAAACGTAAATACCTTGCACAGTCAATTCCAGCTCCACCCACTGATCTCAAAGTGCAGAAGAAGCTCCAGAGGATCAGAGTGAATCTGGACTGGAACAGAGGAAAGCTGTTGTTCTCTGATCCTGATACTAACACACACATACACACCTTCACACACACTTTCACTGAGAGGGTGTTTCCATATTTTAGGACTGTGGATAAACTAAAGATATTACCGCTGAAGGTCTGCGTGACAGTGGAACAGAGCAGTTACAGATAAAGAGGATGATCATATTTGTGTAATCTGTACATGTCCTTCTGCTGAATCATTACTGCAAAACATGTTTGTTTTGCTTCACATGTTTTTATTTTCTATATTATTTGACGATCTACCTTTTGTTTCTATTAGCCCCTTTTCCACCAACATTTCCAGGAACTTTTATTACCAGGAATTTATTTACCTGGGTAAAAGAATTCCTGGTAATCTGTGTGGTTTGCGTTTCCACCGCACCTCAAAGTTCCATCAGGCTCATGACGTAGCTGATTCGGTGTGTGCCCTACATTTAGCTCTGCTAGCTTATTGGCTGGTAACATAGTGCTGGTGTAGACAGTTAAGGGTGTTTGTCTCAGCCAGTCGCTAAGTTTAAAAGTATTTTTAAATAAGTGTCAAACTAAGTTAGTCTAGCCTGAGTGTCAGACTGAAGCTCCCAGAACCTTCAGCCTGACATCGCCTCCACTGAAGGCGATTTACAAGGGGGAGGGAATTTGATTTTTCCCTAACCAATCAGCAGAGATCAACAACTCACCCAGAATCTGACGTCATTAGTATCCATGCCTCGGGGGTGCCGAAAACAAGCGAGCATTGCCCGTTTAAAATGTCTCTGTCGTCGTGCACGCCCAGCTGCATCGCCGTTAAATCCAGTTTAGCAGCTTCCTTAATTTGGTCCTCGATTAATGCGAGTAGTGGCGAAATACCTCAATAGCATAGTTAATGTGGTCTATAGGATCTGTAGCAGTCGCCATTGTTGCTACCCTCACCAGTTACCCACCAGCGCACAGCTTGACATCAGCGTGGCGCTGACTGGCTAATTGCTAGACCCGCCCCCACCCCCGGCGTTCATTGGTCCGTCCATCGTTTGGACGAGATAAATCGCAAATTCATTGCAGTATGCCAGACCAGAGATGCAAGCCTACTCAGTTGAGTGGGCAGGGTCTATGGACTGTGGAGAGAGCATATTGAATATCACTGTCTACACGTTTACACGTTCATGCTGCTGAACACATGTATTGATAAAGTATTGGTTTCTTACTTGCTAAGGTTTAATGTCACTTACAGTAATGAGTGTAGCTGCCGTCAACTCGAGTCATTTTTGAGTTCTTCACCGCGGTCGCTCGGCTGTTCACCAGTTACCGTGTCGTGTAGACGAGTGTGTGTGTGTATGTGGAGGAGTTCAGCGCGGGCACCAAACAACCGATACTGTTTGCGCTTATCAATACTATGGTCTTTGATCATTTAGCCCCAGGGCTAACTTAGTACCGGGTTTTGGTACCCATCCTTAATCAAAACACAAACGAAGTGAAGCTTGTAGAAATTAAATAAAGTTTGCAGCCACACTGACACGGAAGTGCGGAACGCTGCAAGTGTGTTCCACCAATCAGTGTTCTTCAGCACACAGCCCCGCCGCTCAAGAATTCTGGGTAATCTGAAAAGTCCTACCCCCCTACTAGGTACTTTTTTATAGGGAAAGTTTGGGGTTGAGGGAAAGTTTTTTCCCCGGGTAATCTCGGTGGAAACACTAAGAAAATATTTTTTCTTAGTTCCTGATATTTTGGTTGGTTTAGCTTTTTCCTTTTTCAATTTTTGATACTGTGTCATTAGGGGTCGGGCAGCTCTGCTACTGATCGCCAATATTTTCCTTCCTCTCCTTCGAAAGAAATCTAACTTACCATGTATACAAATAAACCAAACTTTGGACTGCACAGAGGTCCAGTCCAAAGCTAAACTTCCTCAATGGGAATTAGGGGCCAACAGTCCTGATGGCGGAGCTACAGCAACTGTTTACAGCCAGGCTATTCAAGTAGCGGCCCCCGGGCTGGGTGCAAGCTGCGATGGAGTATGTACTGGCTCAGATTACCGATAATTTATATATGAGTAGTCTCATACAGCTCATCCTACACACTCCAGTACAGTACGTGTTGGTTAGTACTTTTTAAAGCTATGGTTTCAACCCCCTTTTAAATCAAAAGACAAAGAGGAAGAAGCACCTGTTTCTTTCAGACCAATATTCTTAGGAACCATAATGGGCCAATCAAATCAGCCCCCGCATGCTTTATGTGCTCCTCTCTCACCTCTCTGTTCTTGCAAGCCAAGCATGTAGTTTGGCTGGTTAGGCAAAATGTCTCTACCTTAAAACAATATAAAGTTGACACAGAAAACTGCTGTCTGTGTGAAACCTGTGTGCTTAATCTGCAACGGCTGCTGTGTAAAGAGAAAAATTTGAGAGGGTATTTCAAGACAACCCATGCAAACTTTGACGCCACTTTCCCACCAGACTCTGCTGCTTTGAGCCAGAAAATTTTGTGACTAATATCGTGTTATGAGCAAAAATGTTGCACCCAGTTTCGGGCCTGTATGGAGCAAGAAAGAGCAGTGTCAGCATCATTACAAGTGGCATGGACACTGGGCAAAAAGAGAAGTCATAAACAGACTCAGAGACTGTCAAGGAGTGCATGTTGGCATCAATTGTTGAGATGGTGACAGATGAGAAAACCCAAAAAAGTATAATTGATTTGATCGAGCAAATTCCAATATCTGACATATGAGGAAAGTCGAGGCCCTTGCATTGAACGTTTTCAACACACTTTTGGACAAACTGAGAAAGGCTGAGGTGATGTCTTAAGCCGTGGATGAGTCAACAGACAACAGCGATGTTGTACAGCTGTGCAACTATGTTCACTTCTTTGATGTGGCGGATCTGCTGGGACTAAGTCCTTTGGAGGGACACACCACCGGTGAGACTTCATCCACCAACATTGCTTCATTCTTTGAGGAGAGCACTGATGGATAATGGTGCACTCTTGATGGCAGGCAGAGAACAGGGGCTGGCCGTGAGGATGGCAATTTCAATATGGACAGATGTGAGTACAGTGGTAGTCCGTGTGTGGACTTTTGGGGCGGTCTATTTTATTTCTAAGAGGAAGAAACAAACACTAAGATGAAAAGCCCTGGTTATATTTCAGTCATCAGTTAGCAGTGTCTCTGCTTTCAGCCAGTAGGTGGAGCAGAGGAACAGTTTGATGTGTCTGAGAACTATTTCCCTCTGAGAGTGCTTCCACACTTTTTATCTGGTCGGCTTGTAAATGCTGCCGTGAGAACACGAACCAACTCTAGGCAGCTACACAACTTTGTAACAAAATTAGTCCCTGATTCAGACCAAAGGAGACAACTCTAGGTCTCCAAGCACCCTAAGACTGGAACTTATCTCAACATTGTCAAGAGAGGACAAGGGGGCTGTCAAGTCATGTTGGTACAGTTGTGTGCAGTTAAATGGATGTTGTCTGTTGGTTAAATGCATTTTTCTACAGCTCACCTGGACTGATTTTTAAAACATGGTATTACAATCTGAATGTAAAAGTGCCCTGGACCTATGTGTCTTGATTCAATACCATGCACAGACCTTATTCTGCATTTACAATATACATTTTTTACCTCTGTCTATTAGATGGAAGAATTGCATCTTGCAAAGTGAAATTAGACGATGATGTTGTTGTTGTAATTTCTGTATCTGTTAACGTGATTACAGATTCTTCGGCCCCTCGTTTTGGCTCACTTTCATGAACTGACCCACATTCCAAACTAACTGAACAGCTCTGGCCTACGGCTTTGTGACTTTCACTAAACTTAAGTTGAGTTGTAAAGACACTTTTGAAAACTCCAACCTGGTGCAAATTATTAAGTCCATCACTCTGTTTTTATCAAAAATTGTAAAACTAATTAAATGTATCTACTCCCACATTTTTTTGCTCAAATCACACCAAACATGCTTTTCTGCATGTTCAGACTGTCCTACACAAACACACACAGATTTTCTAATGATCCAAAATTGAGCCCACAGTGCATCAAAATGTGTCACTGTAAACATCACTGTAAACTGTAAACTCTAAACACTAAATAAATGCCATTGTTCACTAAAATGACTGACAATATTTTGTTGTCAGTGTGGGTGAAGTGTGTTCGAGTGTTCTGAATTTATGTACCAGTCAATAAAAAAAGATGGTGCTAACTTTATTAATCCCACACTTGGGAAATTCACATGTCACAGCAGCTCAAAGCACAGACAGAAAAAGGAGGGTGACAATGACAAAAAGAGCATTTTTAAGCGTAATTTTTGTTCCCTTTTGGAATTAATCAATCTTTGTAAAAAGACATTTCAGATGTTTTCTATGTTGTCTACATGAAGTATGCAAACTCTCAGAATTGTGTCTTGTTCACTGAATCGTTGAGACTAGTTTGAAATCTGCCTGTAAATACATGTGCAGTTGTTATGCTGCACCCTGGTGGTAGGTTGTATCATAGTGTGAAGTCTACTCTAAATTCTACACTGATGAGGTTGCTCAACTTGATAACAACTTGCCATTGGTGCCTAAAGGCTGTGAGTTTAAGTCAAAGGTGGCGCAGATTAAACATGCTGTTGCATCCTCGGTCATTGTGCTGTATGCGTTAGAAAACACATAATTTCAAGGATTAATCATATTTTTGGCGCGGAAAGTTCTACTGATGGATCCTCGTGGATTTGTTATTTGTCTTCCCCTTCTTCCTTCTTCCTCCTTTTCCTCTTCCTCATCCTCCCTTTCATCTTTTATTTCTATTTTTTCTTCCTCCCTTTCTGAACACTTCTCCACAGGCATGTTTAGCTTTGCTACGAGGCTTTAAACACAGTTTGTTTATCCACTAGGGTTTTCCAGCACAGACAGCTCAACTGAACAGAAATGTAGGAGGTGATGTGTGTCTGTGGTGAATGGCGATTAGGTCACCTACTTTTGTCTGAACAATGATTTTCTGGTCGTTGACTCTTAAAATCTGCAGGTCCTGCACCCATATATTTGTGAACTGAAGAAGGGCCTTGAGAGATTTATAATTTCAGAGCTGCTTTTGCCATCAGCCTTTAAGTATATGTCTGAACATGAATATGACGCGGGGAAGTGCTGCCATACGTGGTTGGTTTTCTCAGCCATCAGGGGATTGCTTAAAAAAGAACATTATATGGGTGCATCATGGTAACAGTAGTGTACAAGGCACAAAAGGCTTTCATCAACATCTCCAAAACAGCCCTGATGATAAATTGTTTGCTGTTAGATATTATTACAAGTCAAATAGACATAATCTGGTTATCACAACAAAATGTAAAATAAAATAGGCTGTTAGGTTAATTAGGTTCATTGTCAACTCATCTTTAATGCTTTTAATGTTCATGTAGTCATGTAGCCGAAGTAACTGTCCATGCATACTGACAAACTCCATGAGGCTAGCTCCCTAGCTCTAGAATTGGCCTGTGTAGGAATCTAGTTCACTAGATAGCCATACAGTTGCAAGCATATTTAAAGACCACTCATTTGGCATTCGCATTTTTCACCCTCAAAGTTCAAGGCAACAATACAGCTACATAACCAATTAAAAATATAATTCTCTGAAGGATCAAAACTTAAGCCTTACCATTCTCTCCCAGGAGCTGTGTTGATTATTTGGCCACTGTCCAATACTCCGGCTGTAGTGATGTGTCGGTCGCGAACGAAACGGCTCTGCTTTGTTTTTGTTTTTTCTCTTTTTTTCGGTTTAAGCCGCACGTGATTGGTCAGTATGTGTGGTGTCGGCTGTGTCCACGCTGAGCAGAAGGGGGGGGGGGGGGGGGTAAGCCTGCTCACATTANTGTTTTTGTTTTTTCTCTTTTTTTCGGTTTAAGCCGCACGTGATTGGTCAGTATGTGTGGTGTCGGCTGTGTCCACGCTGAGCAGAAGGGGGGGGGGGGGGGGGTAAGCCTAGCTCACATTACAGGATTTTCACCCTGATTTTGCGTCACGGAGACTATCGTAATCTTTTGAGTGTTCGTACCTGGCGATGTGGGTTTCTGTCACCAGGAGTCTCACCACCTGCGTTACGACCTGTGTGCACACCGCAAGATTTCTCCACCAAGCCCTCGCCGACAGAGCCTCAGATAACGCAGTGACGTCACCAAACTACGTTTTTTGACTTGGAGATAACACATGGTAAAGGCATGGATATTCTTCCCAATGTTGAATCAGATCTGCCTCCAGGGCCTGGGTCCAAACACAACGTGCTCCCCGTGATCCTGTGGACGCTGCCATTGTTGTTGTTGCTTGTCAGTGTTGCCAGATCTTGGGAGAGAAACAAGCAACCAGGGCTATGGAAACAAGCCCAAAACAAACAACGGACATAGAGAAAGGCGACGTTTCGAGAGCAAGCCCAAATAAGCAACTCCACTTTAGAAACAAGCCAAAAAAAAACGCAACCCGCGACTACCAATATTTGTAAGTGACTTGACAAAAAAACGAGCCCAAAGTCGCGGCTGATAAGCAGACCTGGCAACCCTGCGGCTTGTCCTCCTCACATTTCTTCCGTCCTCCTGTGTGCTGACGTGGGACGTATCCCGCCTCTTATTGGCTGATGTTCTTTGTCAGTTGTGTCACACTTCTCCAGTTTTCTAGCATGCCAGATATCCAGTCCCAGTCACAGACGAGGGGGCGACTTGCTCGTAGTCTTGTTCACACATGAGGACTTGTCATGGCAGACTATCTGCCGACTCACCTCCGACCCAAGGTGGCTCTCAAGATCCTCTGCGACGTCAAAATCGCGGTGAAAATCGTGTAATGTGAACTAGGTTTTACAGACACAGACACCTAGGCACCGAGCGTCTCTGAACTATGGTAATTCTACTTCGTTACTGATTTACAGCTGCTTCCATCAGTAAGTGTGCAGGGTAAAGTGGAGAAAATATTCAAAATATTTAATACAGATTTTTTTAAGGTGGCTAAAATCTGCTTGCCGGGAGATTTGGTTTATCAAAGACACTGACAAAGCAACAGAGAACATAAAACAAGCACAGCAGAAATGTCAGATAAACTGGACCACCGGGTTTAACTGTTTATTTTTAAACTTTACAGAAATCGCTACGTTTGTAAATTTTACATATCTGCGCAATTCAAATGAATTCCCAGTTGTCTACCAGGAAGTGATCGCTGTTGTTAGCGCAACGTCACTGTGATTTGGTCTATAAACTCAAATTTCATAACTCACTTTGTAATCAGTCATTTTGATAAGTCTAAATGAGTCCCACTGTGTTGCAGCAAAATACTGAAAGCTTGGTCCTACCATGATTCATTGTCTTTATCCTTGGAGTGCAGGTTGGCTGTGTGGAAGCAGACGTCTATCCAACACCATTTCTCCTACGGGTGGCTCACCGTCTTTGTTCTCCATCTTCGGATGTGAGCCAAACGATCCCCACAGCTAGCACCTGGCCTGTTGTTTACTAGTGAAATACAAATACAGATGTTTTAGTCTTACATAGTTTGTAACAACATGAAGTACCTGAGGAGGTCTAGCACCTAAAGACTGGTTAGAGGGATCGTTGAGGCTTTATGAGGTACTTATCAATAGGCAGTGTATTACATACAGCAGATGGTGGTCAGCACGCTCCCTGTATGAAGAAACAGACTGGACTATCACCCAAGAGTCTCAGCTTTGCATTGATGGTGATGACAGTTTTCAGCAAAACGTATTGTAGTGAAGAAATGTCTCTGCTTCCCTGTGGATGCTTCTGGGGAGAGGTTCCCCAGTAACTGATTACTGACGACTCTACTCTGTGTTCGCTGGTTAAAACGTGACGAGTGAGAGGCCGGACCATAGACATCATATACAGTAGATACCTCGTTGACGGCTTCGGCCCGTTTCAGCGATGCGTCAACGTCTCCGCCATCTTGGGGAGGTCACTGCCGGCTGGCTAGTACTGTGTATGGAGATAAGTCTTTAGCAAACTTGGCGTGCTCACTCAAAAGTCTCGAAGTGTAATTGGGTGCCGGCCCAAAATATTACAGCAAAGCAGAAAAAACTTCTCACCGTGGTCAGTTAGCCTGCCCTGTCTCGCGTGAGACTCGAGAACTAGCACCACCACTAGCCATCAGCAGGTCTCGCGCGAGTTGCCATGTAAACACAGCACTCCTAGCTGTTATCCTCCGATACCCCGAACGAGTTTTGTGGATTAAAAACTACACTGGACTTCTTGTCGGCATGAGGGTCAGTAAGTACTGTCTGTATTTTCATTCTAAAGTAGCCATTTCCGAACGCTGAGGACGGCTATGAGCTGTAACGTGTCCGTTCGACTGCTGCTGTTCAATCCACTATATTAAAAAGTATTATACTTATTAGTGAGTGCTGTCGGGTTTTTCTGCTTTGCTGTAATTTTTTTGGACCGGCACCCAATTACACTTTGAGACTTATGAGTGAGCACGCCTATGCTCACTCAAAAGTAGGACCCGGGGAACATAGGGATGACCCCATTATATCTATGGGCCAGACGGCGTGTGTGAGAGAGATTTAAATGCTTTGTTCGAGGCTGTGGCACCAGGGCGGGAGGGTGCTGTTTGCGACTTTTAGCGTTGCCGGCAGCGAAGACAGCTAAGTAGGGGAGCCGTCCCTGTGCTAGGAGGGGAGGCCGGATGCCTCCTTTAGGAAGCGAGCAACCGGGGTGTAGAAGGTCCCCTTTGCCAGTGTTTTCGGCTTTCAGCTTCAGCTTCAACTATCCTGTTGCAACACATTGCCTCACGCTGCCATGCCGCTACAGTACACCGCCCTTTTTGCTCTGGTTACATGTTCAACACAGTTGCTGAAGACAAAAATTTAGCTTCTAGACTGGTTGTTAGTCGTTACAGACACGGACACTGCAACAGGTGCCAGAGCTCTGCAAAGACATTTTAGAAAATGCTAAGTTAACATTTGTTAAATATTTGTTAAGAAATAAATCAGTATTTGCTAAACTGAAGGCAAATTAAGTTACTTTGGAAAAGAACCAGCGTTGGCGGTTAGCCACCAAGAGTAGCCACTGGGACTAACCACAGAGGTTAGCTTACTGCTACTTCCGCTATCTCACAGGAAGTTGAGCCCACTATCATTTCTACAGTAGTAGAAACCGCGCCCTAAAATGGCGGCGCCATTAAATTCACTTTACTCTCTAAAGGCTGAACAAGACCATGTCTGTTGCATGAAGCTCCTCAATTCATTTTACACACACACAAACACTATGTGACAAACAATATAAACGTACACTTCCCTGGCTTAGATACAGGCAAGTTAATTTAATAAAACAAGGATTGACAGGAGGAAAAAAGATGTTTTTAACTCACCAAATCCTCCTTCACAGTCAAACAAAACCAGAAACCAGCGACACAGACAGAAGATGAACACAGAGTCCTCCAAAACAGAACAATAAACATAATTTACATTCCTAACCTGTGTCTTTACTCTTATTTCCTCCTCTCCTTGTTGCCTCGACTCTTCTCTCTCTGGCACGTCTCCTGCTTTGTCTGTCTCTCACCAGCAGGCGGCGCTACAGCCACACTGATTGGCTGCTGCTCTGGTTAAAGGAGCAGTGCACAAAGTTTTGTTTTTAAACTTTATTGAAAACATTCCACTCCACATTTTCATTATTAAACTTTTAGAAAATAAATCTCATAATGTGAAAATAATTTGAATATGAATTAAATTCAGTACACAAACTAAGTGTGGGTTCCCAACCTTTTTTTCCTAAGGGACCCCTTTTCTGTCACTGAGTAAACTGATGACCCAGGACAAAATTACTTTATGAATATTTAATATTGAATTCAACACATACTAGTAACAGCACAGAACAACTGAAAAAGTACAACTAGCACAAATGTGTCTCAAGATTTAGTTTTGCTGTCTGTTCCTGGTGCACAGACTGAGCTGTTATGTGCTCTGTGATATGAAACTATATGAACTGATCTTGCTGCCTGATTTTAAAGCTCTCATAAGTACAAACATGGTTCTTGTCATTGTGCGTAGGTGTTCTAATTATTCTACATGTTTATTTTTTATGTTTTTTATAATGTTGTTATCTGGCTGTAACTTATTATTCTGGTGCTTCCTCAAAAACTTGAAAAAGACTTATTTGATCTCAGCGGGACGTAACTGGTTAAAAATGGATCCAATAAATAAAATAAAAATAAAAACTGTGGATGAAATAACTGCAGGAAATTTATGTAAAACAAGTTAATTGGATGAATGTTGAGCAGATTACAGATTACACAGTTAATAGACTCCTTATCTGACAAATTCTTTGTCTTCTTCTCCTTTACGATTGTCCATTGTTCTTTTAGCTCTTGTCTGTTTTAACTGAGCACGTTT
Source organism: Epinephelus moara (assembly GCF_006386435.1). Classification (NCBI taxonomy): domain Eukaryota; kingdom Metazoa; phylum Chordata; class Actinopteri; order Perciformes; family Serranidae; genus Epinephelus; species Epinephelus moara. The sequence goes on along the minus strand of NC_065529.1, from coordinate 49,987,406 downwards.
CTAATACAGGACAAGGCTGTTCAGCAGAGTGAGGCCTCTGTGAATATGATTTGTACTCAGGTCTTCACTGTGCCTTTACCATGTGAGCTTAACGTTTATATTCTTACCTTAAGATTAACAGTGTCATTTAGCTTTGTTGATGAGATAAAGGTCTGCTGTTTATTTTATTTTTTTTATAAAGATGTCTGACACACCTTAAAAACAATAATGCCATGTGACCCCTTTCTAAACCCCCACATTGGGGACAACTGGTGTAAACTATCATTACACAGCAACTGTTAACACTAGTTTACATTAAAAGATTGAAAAGGTCAGATACTCATGAGAAAAATATGAACTCAAGGAGCAGGAGCCACAGCACAAGTACTGTAGTAGCAGCAGTGGTGATAGAAATGGTAATGTAATAATAATAATACCTTTATGTGTAAAGCACTTATCTAACAAGGTTACAAAGTGCATCACAAAGTGCACGAAAATAAGACAACGGTAAGATTAAAATAGCTGAATGAAATATTAAGAGCTAAGAAAAATAGTGTGTACAGGGACAAAAATAGAACAAAAGGAAATAAAACACAAAAGTACAAATCAGGCATTTAAAGGGAAACGTTCTGATAAGAATATGTTTAAAGCAGTGACTTAAAAACAGGTAATGTGCTAACAAGCCCAATTGCCTCAGCCAGAGCATTCCAGAGACTCGAGGCCTTGTTGGCAAAAGTCTGGTCACCTTCAGCGACCAGCCTCGACCAAAACTGTACCATAGCAGTAGCAGTAGTCGTAGGGGCGTGCTTTACATTAACACCTAACTAAATGCACACGTAAAGGTTTAGCAGCAGCAAAGGTTACATGCATCATTTTTCTAAATTAATAGTTTACTTAAGGTAGTAATTACCTCTTAATTAACAGTTCAGCAATTAACCTTGTCTTACTTTTAACCCCTGCTCAGTCATTAAATATGTGTGTGTGTGTGTGTGTGTGTGTGTGTAACAACAGACCTGCAGTGTTGCCCTCAGACCCTGAATGTGAACACATGCAGCCAGATGTAAACCGCAGCCTGTCCTGCGTAACTCAACCCCAAAGTTTGCCAGAACAGATCCATCATCATTTACGCCCTGCTGAGCGCTGTTTGTCTCAGCAGCTCCCCGCCCGCTAAAGGTCACAGCATAAGAAACTGTTTAGTGGCTCTGAGCTGCGTATGAAAGGCCGGCCTTGACGGCCTCAGCAGCAGCAGAGAGGAAATGAGCGTGAAATGAATGTCACATTGAAATCAAAGGCAGGGAAGATAAATGGGAGAGGTGGTTGGAAATCACCTGGACCGGGGGCGAGAGAGACACAGAGGGAGCGATGGATGGAAGGATGGAAGGAGGGATGGAGGGATGGATGGAGGGAGGAGTAATTATTAGTGATTGAGCAGCTTCCCCCTCGTGTGTTTCATTAGGAGCGGGCTGTTCACACACAATCTCTTCTCTGTTGGGCCGTGCCAGAGACCGGCAACTCCGGTTTATTTGACCATCTGAAATCTTAACAGTTAATACCTGTATATTTCCAGCATAATATTGTCTCTGGCAAAGATTGCCAGAAAGCGTATCCCCGTGAAAATAAACGCCTGCTTTCGCATGCCAGGTAACACAAGGGCCATGTGCTGAAAAAGGAGGGGGCAGATGGGGAGGAGGTGGAGAGGGAGGAGGTGGAGGTCAGACAGGTGAGGTGAAGATGAAGGATGAAAAAGACAGTGGAAGAAAGAACAGAAGCTGCTGGAGAGAGAGAGATGTGAAAGGTGAGTATTTAAAAGCACAAAATTACTTTTAAAGGGACAGTTCACCCCCACATTAAAAACACATATTTTTCCTCTCACCTGTAGTGCCTTTTATCAGTCTAGATTGTTTTGGTGTGAGCTGCCGCATGTTGGCGATATTGGCTGTAGAGATGTCTGCCTTCTTTCTGGTATAATGGAACTAGATGACACTCAGCTTGTGGTGCTCAAAGTGCCCAAAAAACACATTTGAAAACTCAACAGCGATGTCTCTTTACAGAAACCATGACCCAGTTAATTAAAGATAATCCACAGAAATTGTTGTGAGCAGTTTCATGTAGGACCACTTTTCTTTCTATGTAACTACAACCGAGTCCCTGCGCAGAAGGATTCAGTTTTGCTTTTTATGTGTAAATTAGCCAGGAACTTCCTGGAGTCTGAGCTGCTTGTCTAGCAATTGATCAAGATTGATAAAAAGTCTGGCCCACTGGGGACAACTGTGGCTCAGAGGTAGAGCGGTTCAACAGTTTGATCTCTGGGTCCTTCTGTCTGCACGCTGAAGTATCTTTGGACAAGATACTGAACCCCAAGTTGCTCCTGATGGCTGTTCAGTCGGCGTGTAAGGGCATGTGAATGGTTACTGTATGGTAGCCTCAGCCACCAGTGTGTGAATGGGTGAATGTGACATGTAGTGTAAAAGCAATTTGAGTGGTCGGAGGACTAGAACAGTGTCATACAAGTGCAGTCCATTTACCATTTACCATCACATAATCCCTTGTTAAACTGAGAATTGTCATTTTTGCCATAGATCCTTTAAAAAAAAAATCACGTTGACACCGTGATGCATTAAAGTATGAAGAGACGTAGATACAGCGTTGGAGGTGGAACCCCGTTCATTCCTGTGAAAGATGCTCAGTGGCACATGAAGTCAAAAATGTTCAATTACTGGGATGATAGCTACTATTCTTGCATTACTGGGCCCATAGAGGAGGCACAGTACGGACACCCACAGACCGAGTTGGCTGTTTCTGGTTTGCCACTCTGCTAACTCTAATGGCTATAAATAAATGTTAACGGACTGAATGAATCAAACCCTGATAGTAAAACAAATCATTTCACATGGGTTATGATGCTTAAAAAAATGTATTTGCTGATTTACAGACATCTCTTTCGCAATGTAATTCTATGGGAAAAATTTTAAAGGGAAATTTCTGTTTATTTCAGCCTGTCTCCTATCGTCCTAAATTTGTTTCAAGTGACTAGTGACATAGAAATAATAGTTAGCATGTTAGCCGTTAGCCTAGATACAGCCGGGGCACATAGTAGCGTCAGACCTGTTAAAACGTAAGTGAACGGGCAACCTTCAAGTGCAAAGTTAGTCCACTAAAAAAAAAAAAAACTATTCAATTAAATAAATATGTTTTTATTTTCTTTGGTATATTTCTCATAAACATATACGCAGTGATGACTTTTGGGTATTATGTATGTTGGCTGTTATCCAGTGTCAAGTCTCTGATCATGTGAGGAGACCATGAGATTATACGGTAGCCAGTTCAGCTGCATAACTATTAACTAGCATGCACTCGGGCCTGTCATCATAGTGTGCACTGGGGCCTTTTGTAACCACCTTACGCCATTGACATGGATGCTTCCAATTGATGCTAAATTTGTGCTAAATTTGGGCTTGTATGTGTATTTAGCAGGTCGGGGTGATACCTTTTGTCGCTGGCTTTGGACAATGGTGGCGTGTGGCTCTGGGTCACTCATCGAGATGAGGAAATATACTCACCACTCTGTAAACTCTGCTACTTTCAGTTGTTAGCCAGGTTGATGTTGTCAAATGTAAACATCAGTAAACATCAAGAACAAGATGAAGAAGGTGGGCACCAGACAAACTCACATCCTGCTGGTCACTGTACAGGTGTTGGAAAATAAACTTGACAAACTCTGTGCCGCATCAGTTTCCAGCAGTGTTGCAGGAACTGTAATATGCTTTGATTCACCGAAACTTTCCCAATCATGGACAGCACCATTCAACCAGGTGTCTCTTTTTCTATATGTAGACCTGACAGGGCAGACGACTCTGGGAGAGAAGGAGAGGAGACATGTGCTTTATGGTGAATAAGGACTGGTGTGACAGTGGTTATGTGAAGTGCTGTCCTGTTCCTGCTGTGGATCACTGCTGTACACTGTTTAGAGGTGGCTGCAGAGCGGCGCCCCCATGTTCAGGAGAAGTGACCATACGGCTGTCTTGTTGTGGGGATGTGTGGACAGTTAAATCATTCCACAACCAGAAACCATGGTTTACCAGACCCATCCAGACACATGGACATCAATCAATCAATCAATCAATTTTATTTATAAAGCCCAATATCACAAATCACAATTTGCCTCACAGGGCTTTACAGCATACGACATCCCTCTGTCCTTATGACCCTCGCAGCGGATAAGGAAAAACTCCCCAAAAAAACCCCTTTAACGGGGGAAAAAAAACGGTAGAAACCTCAGGAAGAGCAACTGA
>NC_065529.1:49982983-49983125 GCF_006386435.1 Epinephelus moara | reverse complement strand
CTGTCCTTATGACCCTCGCAGCGGATAAGGAAAAACTCCCCAAAAAAACCCCTTTAACGGGGGAAAAAAAACGGTAGAAACCTCAGGAAGAGCAACTGAGGAGGGATCCCTCTTCCAGGACGGACAGACGTGCAATAGATGT
>NC_065529.1:49977335-49979107 GCF_006386435.1 Epinephelus moara | reverse complement strand
TTTTCCATGGTGTGGAGCCGCGCTTCTAATTCACTAAGCCTCGCCTCCAACGCAGCAAATAAGCTACACTTATTACAATTACCACTGTCGCTAAAGGAGGCAGAGGCATAACTGAACATTTGGCACACCGAGCAAGAAGGAGCAGAAGGAGTTGCAGACATGCAATCCAGCTAATGGTGGTAAAGCTTCATATTTATCGTACAAACATAAGCGTGGAATGATCTTCTCATCCAGATCTCTGCAACAACGTGTATTTTCCCAAATTGTCGAACTATTTCTTTAAATGACAACCTCAGCGTTCTTCACTCAAGCAGAAAGTAGCTGTGTGCTTCATTAGAGCTGCCCTCACTTATCCTCTGTGAAAACACAGAAACACCTGCACACACGCCGTGATTTCTCATCATCATGTTACCGAGCTCCGCCCGCCTGCAGCCGTTTCCACATCCACACATTTCCACAGTGCGTCAAAGGAAAGGGGGGCTGTGGAAGGTGATAGGCTACAATCATCACCACCATCATCATCATCATCATAAAACACACACGCATGAGGACATGTTTACACACACACACACACACACACACACACACACACACACACACACACACACACACACACACACACACACAGAGTTTATCAGGAGCCAGAGTGGGTTTTTCTTTTCCCCTGGGCTGGCAGGCTTCAGGGAGGAGGAGAGCTAAAAGTCAACATTTCCAGGGTGAAGCTAAATGACGGCGCTGCAGCCACTCAAACCACAGGCACGTTAAGCAAACACCTGTGGCTCAGGTGGAAAAGCAAGGCCTCTCTGACCGAGAGAAGGAGCTCTTTCTCTCAGGATCAAGCCTCTCAGCATATGGCCACTTGACACTACAGTAGCTTAAGAGTGAAAGCTGTAATTTTATTGCAGAGTGTCGGGACAGTCTTTTGACCCTCTGATGTCTACACAAGAGCGACATCAACACAAAGTGCAACAATGAGCAGAAATAAACCAACACTTAATGATACATTTTTTCGTAACCTGTTATTATAATAAAATCACAGCATGTATGGCACCAAAAAACTGTCCGAAAGGAGAGTGCACTTGTGTCCCACCTTGAAGAATGTCACGTACAAAACTGACCAAAATCTCTCTTCTGGTCCCAGAAGAGAGATGTTGGTTTGAACCCTGCAGTGTCACCCCCAGAAACTTTTCAAAGCGGTGGTCAGATGGGGCCACTAACAATCTTGAGGTGGCACAAAAACAAAAAGCCAAAACTGAATTTCAGGAAATATATTACGCTGTTGTAAATAGGCTGCGTGAAAATGATGTCAGTATGGAGCGTTAAGGAATCACATACTGATACATTTTGGTGTCTTATTTTACAGTTAATATTAATAATTATCTGATGTGCATTGACTAAGGGGCCATACGTATTCAGTGATACAGAAACTACCTATTTTAATGTGACACATCAACTGAGGAAGTGTTGTGGTCTCTGTGTTTGGAATTTACAATACACATCTTTAAAGGTCATTTTCTGAAATTATTTTTTTCTCATGCTCTGAGCCAAAAATCTCCACTTCAGTGGCACTCACATACATAAAAGATTTCCAAGTTTATTCCTGTGTATATTCTGAAGGGTTTTGTGGTTTGTTCACGTCATTCATAGCCTGATTTATCTTTACTATATAATGACGAAAACTCTGTGTGTGTGTCTGTTCCACGTTTTTCTCCTCACTGACTTGGTCAATCCATGTGAAATTTGGCACAGTGGTAGAGGGTCATGGGAGGATG
>NC_065529.1:49966810-49976697 GCF_006386435.1 Epinephelus moara | reverse complement strand
ATGGTACTACTGTACTTTCAATAAAGCAATCGTACTATCAAATTCACAAACACTCTGTCTGAATACATTGCTCTTCTTAATGGGTTCAGTTGACTATTTAATCTGCAATTTCCTATGACCTGTATCTCAAACACACACCATGTGAAACTGTACGTGGGCAACTGTGCACTCAGTGGGTATGGACTAGTTAAATATTTTATTCCTAAAACATGGCAGAAATTGTTTCTTTTACGGCTGTTGACAATGTTTTGTTATTCATGGAGTGTTAAAGAGAAAAATACAAAATTCTCTCTGGAAAAGCCTTTGACTCTGACATGTATGTTTGTATGTAATATGTAATATTTTGAACAAAATTCATCAAATATTGGTGCTTTGTCAGTGATTTTGGCGTCAGACACTGATGCCAGAAGCTACCTTTCACAGCGGTATGATACAACACCTGGCAGCATCATTTTGTAACCCGGCCAGATGGAACTCACAATACTATGATACACCTCCAGTCAGCCGGATGGCATCTGTAACAGCAGTATGATACGCAGACGGCTGGCGTCCGTTCATAACATGGCTGAATGGCACCAGTTGCATTAGTATGACACGCTGCTGGACGGCGTCAGTTGGAGCTGGAAAGTCCCTATGGGGCAAGAGGGAGGGAGGGTGGATCCAACAAACCTGGACTGTGACTTGGGAGCCCGGTGTTCACGTCCTGCAGCCTGTGTACTTGGAGTCAAACCATGATGTTTTTTCTAAACCTAACCATGTGCTTTCGTGGACCTCCCCTCCCCAAACGTCATCAGCAGACTCCAAAGGATGCCTAGCGTGTAATACCTAGACACAAGAGTCCACTGACGAAGCGGCGATATGTGACGACTTAAGGATGAGAGCGTGTTTCTTTATCCAGTGTCCAGATTTCTGCCCTGGAAACATATGCAGATCAGCTCATTTTAATTAGATAATGAATCATTTGCATATTTAAACATCAAATTTCATTGAACTTGTGGTATAAAAAAGAATCGTCTCACTGTGAGTAATCAGCTGGTGAAGTTTCATGGTGATATCTATTAAGAATTCCCCTTGAACACTTTCTTATTTTTAAAACTTTGATTCTCAACTTCAGGCCAAATTGGTGGCACCTTTACAGGATTGTCTGTGGTTTATGACTTTTTTAACACTTCTGATTTTGCTTAAGAAAAGAAAAGTAACACATACTTTGAGTATCTTAATGCAAAAGTCATAATTTGATTCCACAATGACTAATTATTAAGCTTCTTCACGCTTGTTTAAATCACATGTGCTTTTAACTTCCTGTCTTAATATAAATCTTAAAAGTACCTTTGTGAATGTGACCAGTGGTGTCAGTTGAAAGGTTTGGCAGCGACCAAATAAACTCCCTCTGACACACAACAACAACACAGACATATTCCAGGAAACAAGTCAGTCACAATGTACTGTATATACAATAACCAACATATTCCTTTATAACAACAACAGAATACAGTGACGTGAATGCGGTCGGTCTGATTGTACGTTTGTTTCTCCCTCCGTGTTTTAACTCTAACTCTTTTTTTCCAGCGCTGCCTGAGAAAAGTCACCGTGTTCCACGCTCGCTGCGAAGGTCACCACGAAAGGTTTACAGTTCACCTAGCGTATCCAAACTTGTCACAGTTTCCATGTTTGAGGCACAGTCTCAGCAGTTACTGCTCTCTCTCTCTGTCTCTGCCGTGTCAGAGGAGCCTTGGCCCTGAACTGGAGTTAACTCATTCTCCAGCCCCTCACCTCCTCCTCCTCCTCCTCTTCCACCCCAGGGAGCGCTTTCTGTGAGCGATGAAGAAACTAATAAACAGACTTTTGCAGTGATCCGTGTCACATTGTTTGGCCCACCTGCAACCTGTAAACTCCTCACCATGGACTGGATGTTCTCAATTTGTTCCACGAGGAGGCCCTGGCTTATATTAGCCTAAAGGGGGCACTGGAAGAGCATCTGGTCCAAGCGGCACGCAGTAAATACAGCAGCACGCTCACTGGCTCTGGGTTCAGTTTCAAGTCAATTACTGAGTCCCAGAAAAACCACAAGACGGGGACCAGAACTTGTGTCAGAGAGCGGGGCAGATCAGGGCACAATGAAGGTTTTAAGAGCTCGAACATTTCAAGTGCTGGAGTGAAAATCACAAGGAGTCATTTCCAAGAAGTGGGGTGCTCAGTTCATGTTAAATAACTGGTGAAAAACGACAAGAGAAATAAACAGTAAAAACGCCACGTGCTGTCGCTCAGTGAGCTCAGTATGAAAGAGCACAAGAAAGCAGCAGTGAAAGAAATTTTCAGGTCCTTCACTTAAAGATCCTCTCCCTTCAAAAATATGTTTTCCTTCTGTTTATGTCCCATTAAATGTCTGAGCTTGACTTTTATCTGTGCAAAGTCACTAGAGAAGAGTTTTCTCCTCTGCTGAAGGCTGAGACGTCTGTGCACTTCCCTCAAATCTGAGACTCAAACGTTCAGCAGGCAGCTAGATAAGGTATGTCACTGACACATCTAATATGCAAATGCTGGACTTATTACACATTGTTTAGAAATCTAAGCCAGATGAAATATTCGGCAAACTTTGATTAGATAATTATTTAATAAAAGTGTGACGATGTCAACTTGCTTTAGCAGATCCTACTCTACGGGGTCTCTTCCATTGTCACTTTAAGCCAGAGATGGACCTTCTCCAGAGTAGGTCCTAACGCCGGGCCGCCCACTCTCAAGCGGGTAGCGGTGACGTCTCGCCAACAGCAGCCAACCCTCTTCTTTTCCCCCTCTAACAAGCTGGTTGTTGTGAGACTCTCCTCACCTCTGTCTGCAGGAGACCAGAGAGGAAGGTGTTTTTAAAAGTCTCAGCTCTCAGTACGTCTGTAGCTTCTAACTGAATCTCTGTGGTTTGGAGTTTAGTTTCTCTCCTGCGTCCTGTTTTTACTTCAGATACCTGATTTATTTTACTGTTTCATGTTCACTATCAGCCGTATGGAGTTGTGTTAAGTCACTGCTGATGAAAACCCAACATCTCGTTATGTTGCTCCTTCACAATAAAAGCTTTTAACAAAATAATGAGGGACTCTTATTGTGAAGAATCGATAGTGATCAAATGTGTTTATCACTAAATTAGTGGAACTTTGTCAGTGTCAGTTTTCTTCAATAAAAACAAGTCTAGTTATACGACAGGGAGGAAGAGTAAAAGCAGAAACAGCCACAGTGAGATGTTGATGAAGAGCTGCAGACAACAGGCTCTTACTGCACCTCTGCAAACAGCTCACCTCCAACAGGTAAACTTCTTTAACCTGCCCTGCTGCGTGATGGAAAAACATTACAGCAAAATAACAGGGACTTCAGCTGTGGATCAGCCCGCTGCTTTTAAACATTACTTCTCAAGACAAACCGTCATCAGTTAAAGAAACACCTTCATGCAGGTAGCCCTGTTGTAATGGAAATGCAGATCCATGCAGTGCTGGGCTGACGGCCCAAACCAAGCCAAGCCAGCGCCTGTTGAGAAGGGGAATATGTTTCACTTCAACCATTGCTAATTTATCTACAAGCTAACAGACACCATAAACAAATAAAAGATGCTAACAAACCATTCTGATAAGTCTGTCTGAGGTTCAAACATGTGTGGCTGAATCTCTCAGATGTTTTATATATTGCTAACATTAGCACATGATGCACACTGCTCATAGACTGTATAAAATAATGAATGTAGCTGCCGCGATGCCGCCCTTTAGTTTGGGGAGTGCTGTTTTGAGGCCTTAAAGGGGTAGTGCTCCCACAATGAAAATTCAGCCATTATCTACTCACCCATATGCCGAGGGAGGCTCAGGTGAAGTTTTAGAGTCCTCACATCTCTTGCGGAGATCCAAGGGGAGAGGAGGTAGCAACACAACTCCACCTAATGGAGGCTGACGGCGCCCCAGATTCAAACGTCCAAAAACACATAATTGGAACCACAAAATATCTCCATACTGCTCGTCCGTAGTGATCCAAGTGTCCTGAAGCCCTGACATAAAAAGTTGTTTGGAAAAACGCCAGTTGAACTCTGTTTTTAGCCATCTGTATTCTGGGGCGCCCAGGCTGCATTAGGTGGAGTTGTGTTGCTACCTCCTCTCCCCTTGGATCTCCGCAAGGGTTGTGAGGACTCTAAAACTTCACCTGAGCCTCCCTCGGCATATGGGTGAGTAGATAATGGCTGAATTCTCATTTTTGGGTGCACTATCCCTTTAAGTTCGTCATTTCAGCCATCTCCATCTGGGATTTTGGAGCCAGAAGTGACCATATTTGGATGAGAGGGTGGAGCTGTGGAGGAGCGAGGGGGATCTGACTCATGAAGGGAGAAATTAGTGACCTCACCTGTTTGTTGTACCAGGCTGTATAAACATGTTTATTTATGTTGTAAAGTTGGACATTTTAACATGGGGGTCTGTGGGGAATGACTCACTCTTGGAGCCAGCCTCAAGTGGTCATTAGAGGAACTGCAATTTATGGATGTTCACGTTGGCTTCATGTTTTCAGCTCTAGAGGTTATTGCTGCTTCACCGGTCAACCTAACACTAGTCTTGCACAGCCACACCTATCTCCACACTTCATTTTAGAGCTGTGCATGAACCAAAGAAAACACACAGCAAAACCTAGCGTGAGCAGCGGTGGTGGGCGGGGTATGGGCCAAATCTATAATTTCTTTTTTACTTTTTATGTGGGGAAAAAAACATTCATTCATTCATTTTCCCTAACTGCTTACCTCGTTAGGAGTTGCAAGGGTTTCTGGAGCCTATCCCAGCTGACACTGGGTGAGAGGCAGGGTTCACCCTGGACAGGTCACCAGACTATCACAGGGCTGACACATAGAGACAGACAACCATTCACACTCACATTCACACCTACGGACAATTTAGAGTCACCAGTTAACCTGCATGTCTTACTTTCCACCACTGCAAACAACACTGTAAGTACAACACTTGAACAGCACTTTAACAGTAGACCTCAATATAAGTTGCAGTTTTGTACGACATTCTGACATTTGCCTGCGACTTCTTGTTTATGTGATGAGTTTAACCAGCTGGCGTCACACACAGTCACGCAATACCGTTCACACACAGTCCAACATCCTGATGCACAAATCCCATCTTCTTCTAGTTTGATGATGTGATGTTTAACAGTGTGACACCTGGTGAACGTGCACAGGATTGCATTAACACAAACACACACACACACGCATGCATGCATGCACATACACACAGTCTTAACTCAGATCAGATGAGGTAGACAAAGAACAACCAGGGACAATTATTTGACTCCTAAAGGGACAATTCACCAAAACAAGCTGTAAACGAGCTGTAAACAAAGAAATCTGTTGGAGCTTTTCTTCTTTCAGCTGCTGCTCCAAAACCTCCTGAAGGTGGACACAACCATGCCAGGACAGACAGACAGGAAACACATGAAAAGCTTTATTTGACACACTATTTATTTTGTAAAAAATGTCTGAAGGTTTAAAGGGTTTTTTTCTCATGATGGCAAAGATGAGTTGCTGCAATTTAAGCAGTCTTTGTGCCACCAAATGTGGGTGCTGTTTTGCAACCTGTTGCCATGTTTTCAGTGGCTTTTGTGCCCAAAATTTTTTGCTTTTCAGCAACCCCTCCCTGCATTTGTGCCACCAAATGTGGGTGTTCTTTAGAGACCTGTTGCCGTGTTTTCAGCAGCTTTGTGGCCCAAAATGTGTTTTTTTAGCAACCTCTCATTGCAGTTCCAGCTGCACTTGTGTCACTAAACGTGGGTGTTTTTTAGTGACCTGTTGCTGCACTGTCAGCAGCCTCTGTGCCAAAAAATTTGCATTTTTTTTAGCAACCCTTCGCTGCATTTCCAGCTGCATTTGTGCCACTAAACATGGGTGTTTTCTTAGCAACCCATTGCTGCAAGTTTAGCAGTTTTTGTGTCACAAAACGTGGGTGTTCTTTTAGTGACCTGTCACTGTGTTGTCAGCGGCTTTTGTGTTTTTTAGCAGCCTCTTGTCACATCTCCCGTTGCATTTGTGTCACTAAACATGGGTATTTTTTAGCGACCTGTCACCACACTTTCTTTAGCTTTTGTGCCACAAAGCATGGTGTTCTTTTAACCACCCATTGCTGAGTTTTCAGTGGCTTTTGTGCCAAAAAATGTGATTTTTAGCGACCCTTTGCAGCATTTCCAGTGGCGTTTGTGCCACCAAACATGGGTGTTTTTTAGCAAACCGTCACTGTTTTCAGAGGCTTAATACTATTACACCCCAAACATGGGTATATTAGGCTGAAACCTGATCTTTTCTTAACCATCTCCACGGGGCTTTTGTTCCTCAGCGTAACCACTGGTTAACCACAGCATTGTTATAAATCTACATTGTCAACATATCTGCTTCATAATAGTGTATTAATGTAACTTATGGTTTACAGAAACACACAATGCCAACATTTTTTCTTGTGTTGAGATTCAAATCATTCACACCTGCTCAACACCACTATTTTTGTAACTTTATACATATGTGGACAATATTGGCCCACAAACTCACGTGTCGGGCCAAACCATGAATATTCTATATTTCTTGCCATCTTTTCCCCTATGGTGTGATGTTTTATAAACACAGCAGCAGGTTTCCACCGAGTCTCAGCGACAACAGGACGTGTCTCCAAGCACTGGCTCACAGTTATGGAAGGAGGGTGACTGCTAACAAATTGACTCTTTATTTTATTGGTCTAACCTCACGGCAGACGCTGTCTCGCTGTACGGTTTTAGCAGTGTCACTCACCCCTGTCTGTCTAAATATCAGCAGTGCAGCCTACACACCCGTCTCCCTCACTGAGTTATTATTGTCTTTGCATGGTGTTACCCTGGCACTCCTGAACAAGAGTCTAGACCAGTCTTCACATTGAACTGGACAAGATTAGCCTGCCTGTTCTCCTACAGTCCTAGCGTCTAACCCATGTAGACTCCTGTCTAACTGTCTCCTTCCTACTGCCTCCTCACTGCCTCCTCACTGCCTCCTCACAAGCACCTTCAGTGGTCTAAACATAAAAATACCAGGTGAGAAAACTTAAGTTAACGACAGCTCCCCTCTAAAATGTAACAGTTGTTGTTGTTGCTGGAAGTTATTTAATCTGCAAGAATACTTTTGCTGCTAAAGAAATGTTTTGAGTCTAGACCCACCCATGAGAGCCTTCGTCTATGGACCTGACTGGAGCTGAAAACACACCAGTGGCCGGGCAGCCTAGCAGTGTGGTGCACCATGTGACTCGCGTCAATTGGCGCTCCTGGCACACACTGAAGGCGTCGTGCTGCAGCTTGTCAATGAACGACCATGCAAAGTTATTAGTACTTTTTCTGAAAGATCTGTACTTCCCTCTATCTATCTTGTTTTTGTTTTTATATCTTTGGAGTGAAACTATGGGACAGTTTGAATGTGGAGCTCAAGAAATGTACAAATATGAGCCAGTTTGAAAAGAGATGATTTTCACAATGAAATTTTTTCATTTCATGTTTTTTCACACAAACATCGACTTTTACCAGAGAGAGCGGTGTTCGCGTCGGATACCTTGGACGCCATATATGGACGTGGAAAGTCCATGATCAAACGTGGACATGTGACGTGGTCACAGTGAGGATGTGTTGATGAAGAAAGTGTTTGACTATCAGCAGGTGTTTACTCTTTATTTAATCATTTATTTAGTACCATCAGTTTTGTATGTGTATGTGTACGTGTGAGTATGTACATAATTACCCCTAATTAAACTTGATTTGTCACCTAAAGAGCTGAGCTCCAGAGTGATGGCAGTATCTTTTTGGCCATTTTCTTCTAACGACAGGATTGCGGGTTTGTTTCATAACCTCAACAGTGAGTCTATCCTCATTTATTCTTCATCACACACGAGACACAGCAACAGCTACAGAGTTCTCTTACGGTGAGGAGAGGAGTTGAGCTGCTGTAGGAGCAGACAAAAAGAGCTGCCACGGGAACTGGTCTGTACAAACAATATGAGAGTATCTTTCGATGCACAGCGTTCGCTGCTCATGTGTTTTGGCCTTCACATGCACACAGTCTGGAATTTGACATCACTGAGGAGAGGCTGAGTTATTATTTAAGAAACCCTTCAACAAATGTTAATGAGCACAGAAAACTTTTACTTTAACTACAGATACGTTACTTTATTTAATTATGCTGAAGCTCACAGCAATCAAACAGTAATATCAATCAGGTGTAATAATGCAATCAAAACAGAATTAATCAAACACAGTCAACAATTCTTTCCCCATCTTTACCCTATTGCTCTTTTACTCATGACCTCCTTAAATTCTGAAGAACAAGGCTGCAAGTGAAAATCCAAAAGTCCTTAAGTCTCAAATATAGAGAAGAGACAATGTAAATGACTAAATTCACATGGGACATGAGTGCCAGGATGAGCCAAGAGGCTATTCTTATCTGCAGTCCTTTGGCCAAGCTGTTACAAAAGGCCTTCAAAATATAAAAGTAATGCACACTAAGGATTAAAACAAGGTGCTGATCACTGGCAGTAAACGTGATTATAGAAAACAAGTGTTGCTCACTCTGGCTCCATATGCATTTCTTTTATCTTGATGATGTTTCAGCCTTCAGGCCTTCTTCAAGACAAACGATCAATGTTTCAGCCTTCAGGCCTTCTTCAAGACAAACGATCACACAGAGACACAGGCACACTGATCTGACACAGGCCACACCTTTGTCACACAGCTGATGATGATGATGATGATTAGATGATCATGCCACACCAACAGGTTGAGCAAGAAACACAAAGAATTTTTTTTTTTTTTTTAGAGATTTAACAAAAGATCTTACAGTGGTAAGAATAATTACGTTGAACGCAGCAACCACAGCGGCAGATGCCGTGAGAGATGGGTGCTAAAATAGCTCGAGCTGGTACTCATTGAGGAGAAGGCAAATATGAGTAAACTAGATGGTCTCTCAGGTTTTTACCTCTTTTATGCACCATGAGTGGTCGTTCTTTGGATACACCGCTGAGTATGACAATTTAAAGTCGACAATAGAAACAAGCAAAACAGCAAACATCAAATAAAAACAGCAACTGAAACAAAAACAAGTATATTTTTGGAATAATCAGTCAGCAGGAGGACAGGTGCAGCTAAAAAGGTTAAAGTCAGCTGCTTTTACCTTTAAGAAATAAACATCATAAATATAATCATCCTCTTTATCTCTAACTGCTCTGTTTCACTGTCACACAGACCTTCAGTGGTAATATCTTCACTTTAGCAGCAGAGCTAAAGTATGGAAACATCCTCTCAGTGAAAGTGTGTGTGAAGGTGTGTATATGTGTGTTAGTATCAGGATCAGAGAATGACAGCTTTCCTCTGTTCCAGTCCAGATTCACTCTGATCCTCTGGAGCTTCTTCTGCACTACGAGATCAGTGAGTGTAGCTGATGGTGACCATGCTGAGTATTTACCTGCAGAGAACCGTATTCTCCATAATCCAGACTGTATGAATCCCTTCCTCTGGACAGACTCTGCTAACACACCCAGTAACCAGTATGTACTGTCTCCAACCTCGACATCCCAGCTGTGAGTCCCTGAGTTAAAGCCCTCAGAGCCCAGGACAGAGCAGTAAATACCAAACCTCTCTGGATTATTAGGAAGCTGCTGTCTCTGTCCTGGTCTCACACTGGTCAGATCTTCAGACAGGATGAGGTCTGGATGAGCAGTGTTTGGGTCCAGAATCAGAGGAGTGTAGGAGACCATGTCCTTCATCTTGTTCCAGATGTTGAAGGTCAGATTGCCCAGGTGTTTGGCCTCGTCTATCAGAGCTCCTGAGAGCAGCTGTGGATCATCCAGCAGGGGGCGCTGCTGGACTCT
>NC_065529.1:49959296-49963338 GCF_006386435.1 Epinephelus moara | reverse complement strand
AAAAAATGGCTGACAACAAAAAACTACGAGATGGCCAAATCAAAGATGGCTTCAGACAGGGGGAGGTTTTGCCTGATCTTGTGGCCAGGACAAAGACAAAGGAAAAGAAGCGGGAACTTTGGGTTGCCTCTTTGGGTGTAGCTATGTTGAAAGCCAAATTGTGAGTGAGCATACGTGTGTGACCTGTCAGCTATGGTACTCAGTGGCAGTGGAGACGAAACCGAACCCTTCAGGGTTGACACAGGAGTCAGACAGGGATGTGTCATTGCTCCAACACTGTTCTCCATCTTTGTTGCCGCTATCCTCCCCCACACAGGCAAACATCTGACCCAGGAAGTCAAAATTATGTACAGAATCGACGGCCAACTCCTCAACATCAACCGATTCAGGGCTAAAGGTAAAACCACCATCATTTCCATCATGGAGCTGCAGTATGCGGACGACAACGCCCTCGTAGCCCTCTCAGAAGAGGACCTACAGTGTACTCTGGCTGCCTTTGCAAAAGCTTACAAACAGCTTGGTCTAGCCATTAACATAAAAAAGACCCAAATCCTCCTTCAACCACCACCAAACAGCAGTACGCCTGTCCTGCCCCCAAACATCTGCATTGACAACACCATACTGGAAAATGTAGACCACTTCCCATATCTTGGCAGCCTCCTATCTTCAACAACTGTCATTGACGATGAAATACACCACTGCCTCAGCTGTACCAGCGGGGTTTTCTCAAGGCTAAGAAAGAGAGCCTTTGAGAACCGCGACCTCCAAGCAAAGACCAAAATCCTGGTCGATAAAGCAGTGGTGCTCCCCACCCTTTTGTATGGATCAGAAGCCTGGACCACAAACAGCAGGCACTTCAAAGCACTTGAGGTGTTTCATCAGAGATGCCTATGAAAAATCCTTGGGATCAGCTGGGAGGACCAACGCACCAACACCAGCGTCCTGGAAGAGGCTGACATTCCCACCATGACTGCCATCATTGCCCAAAACCAACTCAGATGGACTGGTCTATCCGCGCGCCTGACTCTCGCCTCCCAAAACAAGTCCTGTACTCCCAGCTGGTTGAAGGGAAACGTGCCCAAGGAGGCCAAAAGAAGAGGTACAAGGATAAAATTAAAACCAACATAAAGAAGTGCCACATAGTCCTTAAAGCCTGGGAAGACATGGCAAAAGACAGGGCGACCAGCAGAAACCTTGTCCGTGAGGGTGCTGCACAGTATAATGATGACCTCCACTATGCTGTACAAGACAAGCGCAGACTCAGAAAGGAGAAAGCAACCATCAAACAGACCCAACCCAAATCCACTACCACTGCATTCCCCTGTCCACACTGCACAAGAATAATCGGGTCCAGAATTGGCCTCCATGCCCACCTGAGGACCCACAGGGACCAAGAAGGAGGACAGTCATACTCGACTATGAGTGACCGCAGACGATGATGTGATACGTGCTGCAAAACGTTTTGGGTTGAAACAGAGGATGTTTAGTTTCATACAAGAGTCTGTCTGTGTAACGCATCAGCAAACTAACATCACTTAGCTTTGGTGAAGCCAACTGACCAATAAACTTACTGCAAACAATCACAACAATAACTCAGTGAACAGCATTAAACCACCACTGACAAAGTCTTGCTTTACCTTTACAATTGTAATAATGCTATGCCCAGTTGTTACGTTACCAATCCTTGAACGGATAGAGGAGCTGCTTTGTGGTGTGCTGCTTTTGTTAGCTGGCAGTTGAAGGCTGGAAAGAGCTTTGATTCCAGAAGCAGTCTATGTTGTGTCCTTGTTTCAAAGGCGCAGATCCGAGGAGGCAGGTTGCTCAGGATCCTTGCAGAGTTAGGAATATGCTGCTAACTCAGCTTAGTTCTCCTTGTTGGAAAGTTCGTTGCAAACCTTGTGTCTGGCACACTAACTTATCTGGTCATCAGGTTGTGTGTCTGCTGGGAGCAGGCCATATTGAGAGCAAAACTACAGCTCCTGCTGTGGGCATGTAAAGCTGAGAGAAGGGGGAAGGGTGGAGCAGGCCCTCCTTTGTGATGCCCTACCTCTTCAAAGGTTTAGGAGCAGAAGCGCGCTTCAGAGGTTCAGGAGAAAAGAGCGATGGAGAGTGGACACTTCTCCTTAAGTTAGCTTGGTGACATCACCAAGTCACATGTCACTGTGACAGTAGTGCCCAATCAAGTTTGAAGACTGGTCTCTCAATTAGGTGTGACAGTGAGGCATCCTTGCCCTGGAAATCCAGAGTTCTCGCGAGAACACAATTTGAATTTACTCAGCGAGTCACTCTGGCAATCAGTAATGATGCTCATTACCCATGCCGTTGGAGCCGAGCTGCACCAATCACATCGGTGTATCTGATAAAGGTGGGCCAGAGGCGAGCTAAACAGATGACGACAGCGCTGCGACAACGAAGTCCGGAATCAGTCAGTAAACATTGCAAGATGGCTACAGATGAACACCAGTTTGAAACGGCTTTGTCTGCTACAATGAACGAGTTAGACTTGGCTTTTTCTCTAAAAGAAAAACAGAAGACGGCGCACAAATCTTTCCTTTGCAAGGACGTTTTTGTTGTTTTGCCGACTAGATACGGTAAGAGTCTAATCTCTGCTGGTAGCTAAGCGCTAAGTATTGTTCTGATTGGTCGTAGTGTTGTCCAGTTGCGTGCAGTGATATTTTCAAATGCATGCTTGGTGCCGCCCCTCGAGTAGGGCCATTTTCATTACTCATAGCCAGACCCCAACTCTTTCTAGATTTGAGTCTGGATTTCCAGGCTAAGGCATCCTGCAGAGATGAGCACAAATGGCTGTTCTTTGTTTGATGTACAAAGAACATGCAGTCTCGGCCACCATTTCAGATGGATCGACCCAGAGGAAAGGTCTTCACATGTCCAGTTTAGATCTTAACAAATGACTAATCATCTGTGGTCCAGTGAATCCCAACACAACACAGAAGTTGTGATGTATAAAACCAGACTAGATGGGAGAAACTTTGACACATGCTTACGAACATTTTGGAGATGGGAATTTAGCAAATAATCCATGTTAAATGACAGAAATTCAGAACATGAGTTTAGATATGCAAAGAATGACTTTCACTGGGTCTTAGACGCTAGAAACAAGCAAAACACATCCACCAAATACCTCTTCCATTAGAATACACTGTATTCTCCCTCAAGCCATGATTAGAGTAAATTAACTTCTCTTCAAACAATGCCATAAACAAAGTACAGAATGAGTGGGACAATAAACTACCCATCGGTAGGGCTGCTCGATTATGGAAAAAAATCATAATCATGATTATTTTGGTCAAAATTGAAATCCAGATTATGCAAATGATTATGCGGTGCACGTGATGACTTATTTACACGACAGCATATCATTTCTGTCTCCACATGGTCGCATGTTTACAATTCTCCTCTGCTCTCTGTATTGCGCACGGCGGAGTTCGGCCCTGATTTGCGCACACACGCACACACACACACACACACACACACACACAGACCAACCTCTCTTGCTCTCCTTCTGCCATTTTCCGCACACTGTTTTTGAAACCTTTGGTGATCACCTGCCCCTCACATTATTCGATTTCACCTACTTGACTGGTTCGTGGAGTGAATAGAGGAGAGGAGGGGAGGGGGCAGTATTGTGCACGTGTGGCTTCCAGGTGCGTTTGATTTGCAACACAAGACAACAAGAGTAAACTGACAAGAAGCGCATTATCATTTTATGTCGATTATTTTGTTTTCATAATCACTGAAAGC
Organism: Epinephelus moara; assembly: GCF_006386435.1. Taxonomy (NCBI): domain Eukaryota; kingdom Metazoa; phylum Chordata; class Actinopteri; order Perciformes; family Serranidae; genus Epinephelus; species Epinephelus moara. The sequence goes on along the minus strand of NC_065529.1, from coordinate 49,959,576 downwards.
CCAAAATCGTAATCTAGATTAAAATTCGATTAATCGAGCAGCCGTACCCATCGGCACTCTACGTTTTTGAATGTAAAAAGTATGTATGGTAAATCCAGTGGTTGTGTTTTAAAATCAACTTTTGTGCCACAAAACATTTGATCTTTTCACCACCCCCTGCAGCGTTGTCAGTGGCATTCCTAAAAAACATCAAAGCAAATCACCAACACCCACATTACATAAGGTCTGAACCCAAACTGAGACATCCACCTTAAAACTAAAACGTCCACTTTCTTGTTCA
>NC_065529.1:49957880-49958830 GCF_006386435.1 Epinephelus moara | reverse complement strand
GACAGATTGTGGTACAATCAGGATCATATTTGGATCTAATACACTGCGTAACATGAAGTTTGTGTATGATCTTAAATTGTGTTTCATGAGACAGACTTGAGCAACTTATCTTTTTTGCATTCAATAAAATTGTTTCCCATTCGTCTTTACTTATTGTAATCCCAAAATCTAATTCCCAGGAACGTCTACTGACATCAGTATCAATCTTTTCTCATTTTACAAGTTCCCCATACAAATAACTTAATATCTTTTTATGTACATAGACGTTTAATCTCAGCCTTCTTCTTGTAGTAGGAGAGACTGAACATAACTTCTCAGCTGCAAGTATCTAAAAAAATGTGTTTGTTCTAATCCATACTCTGTCCTCAACTGACAAAAGGACTTCATTACCAGTCCATCAAACAGATCCTTTATACTAGTTATCCCTACTTCCCTCCATCTCTTAAACCCAGTATCTAAGCAAGAGGGAAGGAAGTGAGGGTTGTTAACAACAGGTGCTTTAAATGTTTTTAACCACAAAATTGTCTTGTATCAAAGAATGTAAGCTAGTTTTTTCTATAAATGGTAAATCAGATGGTGAGAGTGATTCACACCCAATCATTTCTAAGTCTGGAAATACTATTTTAAAATCCTTTTTAATCCAGTACAGCATATGTCTCATTTGGGAAGCCCAGTGATAGAGCTTGAAATTAGGTACAGACAGGCGACCCTTGGTTATAGGGAGCTGTAGTTTTATCAATTTAAATCTTGGTTTTTTATTGTCCCATATGAACTTAGATAAATATTTATTTAGATTTCATTGGAATATCTGTTGGCAACATTTGAACAGGGTACAATATCCTCGGCAAAATGTTCATTTTAATTAATGCAATCCTTCCAGTCATAGACAAATGAAGCACAGACCATCTTTGTAAATTATTTTTGATCTTGGTTATAACAGGTACTATATT
>NC_065529.1:49949399-49957380 GCF_006386435.1 Epinephelus moara | reverse complement strand
GTGTCATAGAATAATGTGTGGAAGTAATTTTAGTTGCAAGAAAATAATGTTGGTGCTTTACATTTCTGCAAACCACCAATATGTTACCTTTGCACATTTCATACCTATAATATCAACGTTTTTAAAGTGACGTAGTGTTTGAGCTGACTTTGTCATCTGGAGGTGGAGGGGATGGTGGATGTCGTGACACCTAAGCAAGACGTCTGCCAAACTGCAGACAACAGGTTGTGTTGTAGCGAGTCATTACTGAGTTTCCAGCGGCTCTTTAGCCACCAAACGTGGGTGTTCTGTAGCGACTTGACGCTGTTTTTCCAGTGAAGATTTTGCCAATAAAAGCAGGTATTTTAAGCCAAACATGATCTTTTCCAAACCAGAGCCAAGTGGTTTTTGGTGCCTATAACCCAACCACACGTTAACCACAGCATTGTTGAAATGTTAAGTTTCACCCACACTGCCAAAGAAAAGAGAAACTGTCCTCACCTCAGTCTCTGACTTTTTGTTCCCTGGCTCTTTTCTTTGGTGTGGTAGCATGATAATAAAACCGTAAAGAATCAGAGAAGAAGACAGGAACCTGAAGATGTAAAGATNTGGACTTGTAGATGTGCTCAGCTTGTCAGTCTCGACAGATTTTGTGCCCAAACTAGCTCCCGGATCGTCTCGTCTTGTCCCATGATCAAATAGAGATTTGATAGTAGACAACATTAATATACATGTTATCCAACACTCATCATTGCGTACCTTTATGTGACAAAAATATCATAGAAAATAATGAATTATTTTCTTTAATAGTTTTATATATATAGCCTACCTGGAGCTCGCATGTATGGAGCCTGGGTTTGTTGAAGGTGTCAGTGCTGTTTGGGCTGAGAAAGCCATGCGTAAGTAAGGTGAAGGAGGTTATTGGGTTGGTGCTGGGAGCACTTAGTACTTAGTACTTAGCACTTAGTAGCAGAACTACTAAGCAGAGTACATAACTCCTTGAGATCAGGTGGAGAGATCCACTTCCTCTCAGGAGGAAATCCAGGAAGAGGAAGGTTATTTAAGTGTGGGAGTGTCCTATTTGAATCCCTTTTGTTTGAGACCATGCGGCAAGGTGAGTGTGTTTGCTGATCCTGTGAGTTTATCTATCTCCTTTAACTTTAGCTTATATTGGAGTTATGCTATGTAGCGTGTGAAATAGAGTATGGTGAATGTGCTGGGAGAGGTAGTATCAGCACTGTCTCTACCTGGAGCTCGCATAAATGGAGGCTTTGAGGTTTCAAATAGAACACCAGCCAGTTAAAGTTCCAATTGCCCATTTCTCCTCATGTCACCTGGTTCCTCAACATCTTACACAGATCTTGTTGATTGAGGCGACATCCAAGCCGGTATGACGCTTTTTTTTTTTCTTTGCTTTTTTTGACCAAATTTTATTCAACATTTTGCATATGTACAGGCACAGTAGCACAGTGTCATGTTTGTTTTTTTAAAAACAGAAATATTAATCCTTTTACCCTCCAATCCCCACCACCACCCAGCCCCCCAAAGATCCTCTCCCAGCTCATAAGAGCAAAGTAATGATAAATAAATAAAATCAACAAACAAAAGATAACTCAACTCAACTCAGCTTTATTTATAGAGCACTTTGAAAACAACAACAGCCGAAACAAAGTGCTGTACATAAACATAAAAACTTAAGACATAAAACAAATAATAAAAACACTAAAACAAGAGCAGAGTCCACAAGAGCCATTGGGACCAAACACCATCACTTCTGTTTTCTTTTCATTAAAATTTAAAAAGTTCAGGGCCATCGAGACATAACAGAAGTGGTTTAAGTGAGAAAGCATCTTTCTTCTTTAGCGGCACGTATATCTGACTATCGTCAGCATAACAATGGAAAGAAATACCGTGCTTTCTAAGGATGGAACCCAGAGGCAGTAAATACAGTGAGAAAAGCTGGGGCCCTGAAATTGTACCCTGTGGAACCCCATACGACGCAGGAGCAGAGCAGGACAATGCTTACACACCTAAACCACTCCAGAGCACTACCACAAATGCCCGCTGTTATAAAATAACATACATAGACACAAAGTAGGTGTGCGACTAATTGAAATAAATAAAGAAACAGAAAAAATGAAAAAGTAAATAATAATAATAAATCAATAAATAATTAAAAGTCAGCTGGTAATATTCAATATCATCATGCCAACTTAACCTTGTCTGCATCTTACAAGATCACAATCCAACATGTGTGTATCAACACTGTTACATCTCCACAAATACTACACAATAAATACACAATATGCATGTCACTGTGTGCACAAACTACATATCCCAAATGATCAACAGTTATCTTTCTCCGGTCATACTTCCCGTACTCTAGTCGACTGAAATAAATCGCATTGTTTCAAAGTGGGAGATAAGAGGCTGCCAGTGTTTGTAGAACTTCTCAGCTGAGCCACGCACACAAAATTTGATCTTTTCCAGTTTCAAAAATGACGTAAGCCGGTATGACTCTTGTGTTTGTGCTTTTCACTCATCCTGAGGCAGGTTAGCAGCATTAAGAACCTTTCCTCAGGGTCCAGACTGGATATGTGTTGCCCCCCTCTAACTGGGAATCAAACCCCGGTTAGAGGGGGATTTTATATATCTAGACAGACAGACAGACAGATGCACAATCATGAATCTGGTGTAGGTTTTTATTATCAACCACTAATCCACTCACAGATTTACTTACATTTCTAACATTTCATGAAAGAGACCAAACAACTTATTTTGCCTATTTTTATGTTGAGTACGTAACTGTACACTAAGTATTTAACGTTATTATTGGGTGTTATTTCGTAGGATATCATATGAACATTTGTATGAGGATACGTTGTTGAGCTGAAGTTAAATATTCAAACACAGTGTCTGTTTTTGTCTCTCAATCCAAAAAAGTCTTCAGTGCTTGCAAACAAGAGTCTCCCAGTTCATCGGGGGGCAACGTCACGTATATGAGACAGAGGACAAACTGGTTGCATTGAAGTTTAAACTTGAATGTGATGGTTTGTCAGAAACAGGTGATGTTTATGAATAAGGTGGGGACACAGGCTGCAGCACACCTGGTCACCTGGTTTCTCATGGCTCTCTGTACTTCTCCCCACCCTCACACACTCGCATTCTTCAACAGTCACTCTTAGGTTATACCTTGTTATGTTTTGGCAGCTATGAGCTAATGAGCATTTTAACACAACAGTCCCCATAGCAACTGTATACAAACATGAAAACATGCATTTACTGCATATATCCACCTACTTCATGCATAAAATCTGTTACATTACCCATTTAATTTTTATTCCAGCACTCTTTGTACTGTTGCGTTCTTGTTCACAATCTACAGAAACACTGGACTTCTATGAAAACGTTGAATGTTTTTTTAGGGATGTCTGTTTCAGTTAATTTAGCTTTTGATAGCCCAACACATTAATCACTAATAAACCATTTTTTTTACAGGAAAAAAACCAAAGCCCAAACTGACATAAAAACATGAAGCCTTCCCTGTTGGTTCAGCGCCCTATGACTCAGTTTGAACTTTAGTACCACAGTTGAATTTTTTGTGATGTAAATGTTTTGCCTTTAATTTTATTTTCTGTTAGCCGCGTTAACATGCAGAAACACGGTGCCCCCTGCCCACGCTTTAGGGGCCGTGTACATGCCGCATCTTTAACTGCTTGGAAAATGTGAGGTCATTGCCTTTTCTGTGCCAGCTTTCAAGAGCGTGGCTGCAGGTTGCTTCTGAGTGCAGAGCGGATCTTCTTCCAGGAGCTGTTTATAAGTGTGTAGGCCTATCGTCCGTGGGACAGATGTAAAGCTCTGGGTAGCCCTGCACTAGCACCATCAACTTTTCTGTATTTATCACAAACTGATATTTACTGAAGAAGGGAAAGATATCTGTCGGCTGTGATTGGTTGTTCCTTGTCACATGACATGTGGCGCGCGCTGCTGCGTTCCAAAAGTTGAACTCGGTTTATCTCAGAGCGCAGCCATCGACGGCATTTCTCAGGCGTTTGGGTGCCTGCCATGCATCCTTATTGAAAACAATGAGTTTGAGGGCACAAAAATGTAGCATGTGTACGGCCCCTTAGTCTCCACTGGTTAGCCTTGGCTGCTTCACAACGCTCACCACCCAGGTCAGGTGGGAGCTAGCAAGCAGCCACGCTCATTGTGATGAGCACTGGTAACGTTACTATAAAAACATCGTGGCCACCCTACGGCCTTTCCCCAGGTAGCCCTGGTGACTTAACAGCTAAATTTTGAGCCGCAAAACCCCTTTGCATTGTTTACAGTGTTTGCGCTACAGGCTGTGCTGACTGTGCTGACAGAGCCACTGACTCACCAAGGTGACCACAATGTTTCCTCAACAACACTGTTGGGTTGGGAAAGACTTCACACATTTGGGGGGCGGCAGTAGCTCAGTCCATAGGGACTTGGGTTGGGAACCGGAGGGTGGCCGGCTCAAGTCTCTGTCCGGACCAAATGCGGAGCGTGGACTGGTGGCTGGAGAGGTGCCAGTTCACCAGTTCACTGCCGGGGTGCCCCTGTCCAAGGCAGCCCTTCTCTCCACTTAGTGCATGTATAGGTCCTGTTTGTGCATGTGTGTGTATTTCGGACCTGTGTGTTATTGACACGGAGTGAAAAAATTGAATTTCCCCTCAGGGGGATTAATAAAGTATATAAAAATTAAATTCAGCCCTGGTCCCATCTGACCCTGACACTAAGAGCTCACGTGACACCTACGACTCTGCAAGGGTTCCCACCCACACAGGGTTTATAGCCTGCAACTTCATACCAGTCATTTAGAATTGAAGAAGCCTCTTGGATGAGAGGCGAAACGTTGTCAAGAAATGCAAGCAAGTCCAGTTGCCTACGATATTAGCACTTACGATTACCATGACCTGGATGACTGAGAACCTTCACCAGCTTCTTAACAATCAGTTTGTTGCATGGACTGTAAAAATAATGGACGCAGCTTCGAAGACGTCACCCATTGGTTTGTGGATTCATGTTTTGAAGCCTTGAGTTCGGCAATTTGGCTGTTGCCATCTTGTTTTTTTGGAGCCAGAAGTGACCATATTTGGGCGTGAGGGTGGAGCTGTGGTGGAGCGAGGGGTGGATCTGACTGAAAAGCTGAGGACACTATTGGCAGACGGGCAGTCACTTAAAACAATCCACCCTTATTTATGCGTAACTTTAAACCTCAATAAAATGTAAATAGGAAAGTTTAGTAAGAATGCATCCCCCGCATTCGGTCGGTTGGTTGGTCGGGTGGTCCACAAAGCTTGAGTAAAAATGCTCAAAACTGACTTGCTGCAATTAGAGACCATGAGTAACTATACCAGAAAGAACAACCATGATTCATCCATTAATGGCATGCATAAGCATCGCTAGCTTGATATTATAACTATCATCACCATGTATTTATACAATAGGCTATGTAGCCAGACCCAGACATAAATCATACATCAAGCCAGTTGACATCTGTCACACTCAGATAAAATATTGACCTTGACAGACAATCTGTTGAACTTGGAAGACGTGAGCAGCAAGGTAGTCTACTGGCAGTGTGGGTCCATCCACGTGAGCAGCATGCCTGGTAAGTCTAGTCTAGCTGTGCTGTGAACTGTCCACCAACGGTCTAGCTAAACAGCAGCAAGATACTGTAGCTACTGTAGCTAAGCATAGTAGCTGCACTATGCTTTTGCACATTGTTGTTTTATATTGTCCTTGTCTTCTGTTTATCTTTTTGCACTTACATGTATGTACTTCTTTTCTTTGGTTTTAAATGTAAAGCATCTTTGAGAGCTGTAAAAGGGCTGTATAAATATAATGTATTATTATTATTATTATTAGTTAACTTGTTTGCTGTCTAACTTGGAGCCTTTGGAGCCCTGTGTTCAACTTTTTTTCAAATGACAAAGAGAAAACAAAGCTAGGGACATGTAGGCTACCCTAAAATATTATTTATTGATTCATATTTAGATTCAGACAACTTTATTGATCCCACGTGAGGCAATTCATTTGCAGCATACTCATCCCAAGCATCAACCACAACAAATACAATTTCCTATGTTATGCACAGTCCAGTAAAACAGACCACTAGGTCATTGAAGGGCACATTGAATGGCCCAAGTTTAAAAAAAACATATAGATAAAAAAAAAATATATATATAAAAAAATATTGTTACATCCAATATTATAAGAATGTGTATGTGTAGCCTATTATTTTTGTTTTTTGATTCGTGGAGAAAGTATTTTGAATATTTTAATACAAAAGTACTCCACTCAAAAGTATTTTGTTACAAATTACATTTGCTTTTTATAGGCCTTATCAAAAACAAATTACAAAATACTCAAATGTAACTGAAATGCGTATTTTAAATACAAGTAATGGAAATACTGCCCATCCCTCCCTCACTGTACCTGTTACAGCTCTGCTGCATCAGACCACAGATACAATAATTCCACCTTCTAATATCAGGCTCGTTTGCAAAATGCCGTGCTGCCAAACTAAAGAAAAGAAGCAGAGGCCGTGATCATAGTAGGATATAGAGTGATAAAATCTACATATAGGGTGGCTGGTAGTGGTGGAAGAGACAAACAAACACAAACTTTGACCCAGGAGAACAAGGTTTAAATCCCATGTGAAAACAATATTTACAACAGATCATCACTATAAAGCTAAACACAGTAAAGTTCATAAATGTGATGTTATATAAAACCAACAGTGCTGTTTTCTGATAATCCAAATCAAAGTTACACGGTAGTTACAGTATATTTGGAATATGCATTTATATATGGATTAGTATATACAAAATTATTTTAATTAAGCATAATGTGGAATCATAACACTATAATAATAATATAAGTAGCCACAATGATGCTATGATTGGAGTGGATTTAATGTAAAAATATTAATGAAGNTCTCAGGAGGTTCATTTTTCTTTAGACAAGAACAGTTATGAGCAGAAAATATATATATACAAATAACAAAATGCACTTTGATCAGCAGAGGGCGCTAAAGCATCAGTAAAAAGTCCTGCTGGAAGTTCCTCAAATCACATGACATTAAAAAAAGACTCCAGACGCAGTTTACCTGCTGAAAATGAAGATCTGAATCTAAAGTCATNGAAACAGTTTAATCCTGTTGAGTTGAACACACTTTGTTCAGCAGAGGGCGCTAAAGCATCAGTAAAAAAGTCCTGCAGGAAGTTCCTCAAATCACATGACATTAAAAAAAGACTCCAGACGCAGTTTNTTGATCAGCAGAGGGCGCTAAAGCATCAGTAAAAAGTCCTGCAGGAAGTTCCTCAAATCACATGACATTAAAAAAAGACTCCAGACGCAGTTTACCTGCTGAAAATGAAGATCTGAATCTAAAGTCATGCCGTCACTTCTCATCATCACTTATGGATTATAGTGAGTATATTTCTGTCTCTGCTAACAGGAGTTACACAGTATGAAGTAAAGTCACAATAAGTTTCAGTTTGTCAGATGTCTGATATGACTCAGTCTGGAANACCACAACATAATGCGCCGAGGAATCGCGGGCGCAGTGATGCAGCCGCGGTAGGTAGGTCACGGAGCAGAGCAGAGAAGACCAAATGTGAAGAGTAGTGCCAGCTCTTATACACCTGTGGACTGGCCAGGTCCACCCAGGTGTGGCAAGCCCCACCTACGACCTGCAGGGAAAGACAAGACAACACAAGAGAGGGAACACAGAACACAACAGCAGGCCCTAGAGGCAGGAGGCCGTCACACAGCTTACAGGAGTTACACAGTATGAAGCAAAGTCACAATAAGTTTCAGTTTGTCAGATGTCTGATATGACTCAGTCTGGAAACATTAAAGAATATCACTTCAATTAAAAAGATGTTTTCATGTTAAAGTCGTCAGCCTCTCTGTCTCAGCCTGTGTCTCCAGCTAATACGTCACTTTGACACTGTGCTGTTATTTTTTA
>NC_065529.1:49948815-49949264 GCF_006386435.1 Epinephelus moara | reverse complement strand
GCAAAATCAGGGTGAAAATCGTGTAATGTGAACTAGCCTGAGAGACTCCAATCACAAACACTGTGTCTGTTGGTAGATGTACTTCTTTACATTAGTGAATCATTGTACCAGCTGGACGTTATTTTAAGACCAACAATGATGTGTTTATTCATTTGAAAAATCAGTGAGGAACACAGTCAGCATACAGAGAAACGTGTTATGTGTCAAACAATTAGTGATCTTTGTCTAAATCATAATTTGGTCCAAAGTGATTTGCTCATTAATATACACAACTTCAACAACATAAAAGACACAAACACATATTTGATACAGTAGATTCAGTCTTCTGTCTTCCATGTCTTTGTTGTAAATACAAGGACTGTAGACTTTATTTGGACCTCCTGTTAAAGTCTAACAGTGTGTGACTCCCTCTAGTGGATGTTGTGGAGTATTGTGTTGTCTTTGCTCAT
>NC_065529.1:49942408-49947875 GCF_006386435.1 Epinephelus moara | reverse complement strand
GACACACACTGGCTGCTGATGGTCCAGACAGAAGAGTTTGAGTTTCTCAGAGTGCAGACTGCAGAGAGCCTCTGAAGCTCTCTGATCTCTCTCCTGTAAGAAGGCCTCACACAGGTTCTTTAACACCAGGTTACAAGGTGGTTCAACCTTTGAAGATCTTCTCTTACAAACTGGACACTCACTTGCTTGTTTCTGTCTCCACCAACTCTTCAGACAGTCTTTACAGAAGCTGTGGCTACATGACAGAACAACAGGATCTCTAAAGACTTCATGACAGACCGGACAGCAGAGATCCTCCTCTGATCTGGAAGCCATTTAGTCTCTGAGTGAAGCTGAAAACACAGATTAAAACAGAAAGTCGGTTGTTTTTCTCTCCTGCTGTAGAATATTTCCTCAGTTGTTTTCAGTTTGAGTCTTTAAGTCAGCAGCAGGTTGAAGTGCTTCAGTACTGCAGTTCTCCCTCATCTAACTGTCCTCAGTTAAAGTCACAGCTTCATAATAAACGTAAATCTTACCGTCTGTCTGTGGGTGCGTCTCTTCTTACTGAGAACTGGACAGTAACAAACTGTTTCCTCCTTTGTCTCAGATGACATCACTAAGAGGTGGAGCTTTGTCATCCCACCGATGTGTGTTATCTTAAAGGGAACAGATGATGAATATGATCCATCCATCCATGAATCAGAGCAATTCAGTGTCGTTTTTCACTTTGTTTTAAATTGTTTTAAAGACAAACAACATGACATCTGCTCTACCACTGATAAAATATTAATAACTTAATTCAGTGTCCAAAACTAAACGTTACACAAAGGTAGACAAAGTGCAAGAAATAAGACCAAATGAAAAAATCAAAACAATAAACGTTATATTCCATTAATAACTTTATAGTTAGATAAATCAGTTGGTTATCATATATTTTATAAATAAATATATGACTTATATTTTTGGGTATTTTCAAGAGTGCTCTCCTCCTGATACACTGACATTAATATTTCCAGAATACTTTGCAGATATTTTACTGAATACTTAAAACTTATATTGAAATGATTTAATGTTGCAGCTGCTGGTTGTTGTTCAGCGTAAATGAGGACATAAGAGTAATTCTGTGCCACCGTCAAAGCCGACACTGAATGAAAACACTGTGTTACAGTGAACTGGAGCAATGAGAGCTTTCACATAAAACAAACAGAACAATCAGTTTCCTCTTTAGCTAGGCTATCTTTATTTAACCTTTTGATAGAGGTACAACTCTCTCCCTGAGAGCCACGCCTACGCAGAAACAAGTACCCCACTCCACTGGACCAGCAGCACAGTCTGATCTGATGAAGCTCCCTTTGTAGGACTCTGTGAGGGACTTCATTATGTTTCCTACACTGGAGGGACCAGTGTTGGGCAGTACCGCCATTAGCTTTGGCAGTAACTAATACTAATTTAAATTCAGTAACTCAGTTACCGTTACCAAATGGTGCGTTACTCCGTTATTTTTGGCCAGGTTTTAAAACAGCGTGGAATGTGCAGTATTCCTTCACAAACTGAAGTTCCCTTTCACTGAAACATTTCAGCCCTAAACAATAACAGATAGTCAAGTCAGATAGAGGTATATGAACAATTGACCTATGGCTAAGCCCCGCCCTCAGACGCGATGAGCCAATCACAGTGCGTATAGCCATTCCCATACACTGGGACATTCTCTGCCTGGACGTCCATTGAAATGCATTACAGAAAGTCAGTTTGTTCGGTTTTATGAGCTTTTTCTGAGATTTGAAGTTTAAAAATGGTCAAACGGTGTGCATGGGGTACATGCAACTCTGACACAAGGTATCCTGAGAGGCTGGGCGACCAGGTGTATTTTTTACACTTTAAACCACATCTCAACCGAGAAAAGTGTCTCCTTTGGATAAAGTTGTGTGGTAACGTTAGACCACAACATCAACTCAACGTGAATAAGATTAACAATGATGTCTACATCTGTTCTAAGGTAAGTCAACATTGTGTTTGAGGCAACATATTGTCACTTTGCTGGAAAGAAATATAAAGTTATCTTTAACATCTCTAGCTAACGTTAGCTAAAGTTAGCCTAACGTTAGCTCCTAGCTGCGTTGTTCATCATGTCACCTTGTTTGCTGGGAGTTCATTAGCCTATTTTGTTCTAGTTTTGTACTTTGGTGATCGTACATCATTGTTAGCTGTTGTCCAAAGGGCTCTAGTTAAGCTAACGTTAACTTCTGGAGCTTAGCTTCATTAACTTATCTGTAATGGCAGAGATAACAAAGGTTGGCAAACGTTATGCTGAATGATTCAGTGTAAATACTGTAGCACCAAACTAACGGAGAGACACTCTTGGTAAAGATGGTAAAAAGGCCGTTATCCTTTTCTCATATTCTGAGCCAAAAACCTTAACTTCAGTGGCACTTTAACTTGTTGTCTTTGATGGTGACGGCAACCAGATGCGGTTCACAAGCGTACACTGTGACCTGTAAATTTTGGCTTGTAATTTAAGCTTTTCATCGACCTTCTCAACAATAAAATGATGAATATATCCCTCCAATGCGTAGTTTAGGCCCTTTTGGTTACTTCTCAATGACATCTGATCGTTATGTCTCCAAAAATCATCAGTTGCCTCCTGTGAAATGCCGTGTACTGTGACACCTGCCATAGCGCCGGTCACTGAATGTTGATAGTTTGTCCGAGTGAGTGGAGGGGGCGTGGCTTAGCCATAGGTCAATTCTTACCGGAGCATCTTCATGAAACATGTCTCTCACCATCTCTGAAGTCACTGTCGACCTGCTGGCCTCACAGTGCTGTAACGTTACATTAAGCCGTAGCGCTTCTGTAGATTTTTAGTCCCAGTAACGTTATATCCAGTGACGTGATATCCGGTGTTATCCCGAGGAAGCTTTTGTTGTGGACAATGTCTGCGGTGGGCGACAGACTCGACATCATCATGTAGTAGTTGTAAAATGTTTAGCTGCCTGACAGCGAGTGACTCCACTGTAGAAGACATGCTGCATGTTTCCTATACCGTTCAATTGTTTTGTCAAGATGTAGTCTAACAGTCCCTTAGTTAAACTCCATCTGCTGTCACTTAGGCGATGTGGCTTCGAGCCAATACAGTTAGGAAATGTTTTGGGCTGCAGGGCTGAGTTTCCCAAAACATGATCCTTCTTAGCAACATTGTCTTCTTTGTGGCTTAGAAAAACTATTAATTAACTAAAAAGTTACTTTTCTCAGTAACACATGACTTTTTGGTTTAAGTAACTGAGTTACTAACTGAGTTACTTTTTAATGAAGTAACTAGTAACAGTAACTAGTTACTATTTTTCAGTAACTAGCACAACACTGGGAGGGACACACTAGAGGGCACTGTATCATGTTTTCTTGCCTGGAGGAAGCCATGGAGGACCTTTCATCATGTTTACTTGACTAGAAGGACATCATAGAGGGCAGAACATCATGTTTTTTCCACTGGAACCACACCCTAGAAGAAATTTAATCAAGTTTCACCACTAGAGGGACATCCCGTAGGCCACTACATCATGTTTTCTTGACTGGGAGGATACCCTAAAGGGCACTTTACATTATCTCCACTGGAAGGACACCCTAGAGGACCTTTCTTCATGTTTTCTCAACTGTAAGGACACTCCAAAGGACAATGCATCAGGTTTTCTCCACTGGAAAGGCACTGTAGTGGGCACTTCATTATGTTTTCTCCACTGGAAGGACACACTAAAGGGCACTGAATCATATTATCTCCACTGGAAGGACGCCCTGGGTGGCAATGCATCATGTTTTCTCCATTGGAAGGACACCCTATAGGGCCTTTCATAGTGTTTTCTCCACAGGAAGGACAGCAGAGAGGGCACTGCATCATGTTTATTCCAATGAGAGGACATGTTAGAGGGCACATCATCATGTTTTCTCTACGGGAAGGGCAGCTTTTAATAAAGCTTTGCCTATACTCATGCCAGACACTGTGGCTTGCAGAACACATTGTTTGTTGCACTATGCTCTGAAATGCCAGGTGGCTTACAAACAATATTCTGTGCGTAAGGAAAAAGGCAACGAGTGTTAATGGAAGAACAGGAAAAATAAGTTCCTGGGTAACAGTAGTTTTTCCAAGACTTTAATATTTAACTGTCCCCGTGGTCTCTCACTGAAGAGTCGGCACAGGTGAACCTGCTCAGCCAGTCTTCCTTCGGAGGCAGCCATGTTGAAATGAAAAGTGCAGCGGGCGTCTAGTTACAAAAACCCAGGTGCAGGACCAAGTGTTGTGACGTGGCGTCTTCTTTCTCACATTTAAGCAACAAGGTTTCTTGTGATCGCAGATTTTTCCTGACCGACTTTGTGTTAGTGTGTTACCCAGCTTGTCCCAGCAGTGGAGAACCAGGATCTGGTGGACTAAATTCACCTCATTAGAGGCTCAATGGGTGCTTGAGAGTTTCCGCGGTGTGTGGTCTTTGGTTATGAAAAATGTCTGCCTTTCCCTCTCATTATCTTTCTCCATCTCTCCCCTCCTCTGCGTTACAGCGTAGTCTCTCTAACACACACAGCCTTTCTCCTGTTTGCAGTAATCTGACAGCAGCATTAGCAGCGGTGGTGGTGGGGCTGAGGTTTTGACAGCCATATAGGCAGGAAATGGAGGGATGATGAAATATTAATGTGGAATCATGGGTGGTCCAATGAAATCCATTAAGAGGTTCAAATCAATGAGAGGAGTGAGCAATTCCAGACTTCTTCCACAAATGACCACGATGAGAGTGGAAATATAGAGTGTCCATAGTGGACACGACATTAAGAAATGAAACACAGAGACACTGCTGCTCTCTCGTCTTTTATAAAAGCAAAGTGTTTTTGAATTAATATTACCAGTTACACAGCTTTTAAATTAAATGAAATATTCAAATGAATGTTTCATGGAATAGTGCCTCTTTGAGCTCTAATTAAATATCTGAATGCTTCCACTCTCTCTAAAAATAATGAATATAACCACTGTGAAGTCACCGACTGGTTTCTGGACTTCTGTTTTGAAACCTCGTGTTTGGTATTTTTGGTCATCACTGTCAAAAGTGACCATACTTGGGCCAGAGGGTGGAGCTGTGGAGGAGTGAGGGGTGGATCTGACTCAGACTGTGGTGCCACCTCGCAGACAGCCTGTCACTCAAAGCAGCCACGCCCTTTAATATGCAGAACTTTAAGCTAGGGCTGCTCCCTAATAGTCGACCAAGCATTAGTCGACCAGAAAGGTCATTAGTCGGCAAGATTTCATTGGTCGCTTAGTCGCAGAAAAACAAACAATAGTGAAACTATCAGGAGCTGCACCTTGTCAAAATAAATCCAAACCTATATGAGTGGACCATGTGTGAGTTTACTTTGAAAGGACAGACACAGGAAGTGTCCACGCTCAGCAGTCAGACAGGAGTCAGGTTAATTTCCAGGGCTGGTACCTGCGGTTATTCCACAGGCTAGTTAA
>NC_065529.1:49915493-49941853 GCF_006386435.1 Epinephelus moara | reverse complement strand
TAGGCCTAACCGCCATATGGATTTTTACTAAACTTGGTAGATATGTAGAACAGGACGCCTCAAGGTGACTGGAGAAATTTAACTCTAATTGGCAACTGGGTGGCGCTATAACAACAGAAAAATGCTTCAAAATGGCTAAAATGCGACCGATCGCTGTGGCTCCCCCTGTGGACCAATGTTGGTGTTGTTTTCTAATGTTTGCTATGACTAAGTCACGGTATGGTATGCTGCTGCAACAAGGGCTAGCTGCACCTTTCCCATGTGAACTACCAGTGCGCCCCACTGTTAAGTCAATACAACATATAAACACTTTAACTATCTGCCTTTCAACGTGCTACCTCAACTACTAATGTACAGTTTTAGCCCACTAACTATCCCACTATTGGCAATGGCACTACTGTACTTTCAATAAAGCAAATTCACAAACACTCTGTCTGGATACATTGCTCTTCTCAATGGGTTCAGTTGACTATTTAATCTGCAATTTCCTATGACCTGTATCCCAAACACACACCATGTGAAACTGTACGTGGGCAACTGTGCACTCAATGGGTATGGACTAGTTCCTTGTGATTGTACGTTGAGTAAAAAACAAAACAAAAAAACAAATGAACTTGAGACTAAAGGTCAGTAGACATGTCACCTCCATCTGCCAGTGAAATTACACCCTACAGGTGAGACCTCATAATAAAGGAGGGAAGATGAGGCTGCATTCCAACAGGAAAACTCACGACCTCACATGTTCCCTGATGGAGATCTCATCTGGACGTAAACAAGAAGACGTACATTTGTGAATGGGTCAGGAGAAGTAAACACAGACAGTGGGAGACATTTTCTGAATCAAGAAAGCTTTGAAGTTGCTTTCCTCTCAAATGTCGCCCCAAGCAGAGAGGCGACTTGCTTCACAGCGTGGCGCACAAACTGAACAATACCACAGATTTCTAACAAGCCCTGAAGAGGGACGGGTTTACTGCTGATGAATGCTCACTAAATATCACAGCTGTCTTTGGTGCAGAGCAGAGGATGATGAAGGAGGAGGAGGTGAAGGAGTGAACTGAGAAGATAGAAACTAAGAAGGGGGTGAATGAAACAATGTGTGAGATGGAGGAGGAGGTGAGGGGAGGATTCTGAGGAGCAAAGCAAGGGCATTATTTTGGAATAAGGAGACAAAGGCTGTGAGGAGGAGATGTTGGTGAAGGAGGCAGGAGAAATATGACGGAAAGGAAGATGAGCAGGTTGTGGGGAGTGGGGGAAAACATGAGGAGGAATAAGACAGGGCAGAGAGGGGAAACAAGGACTAGGAAAAAAAAAGAGGATGAGATGGAAGCAGGTGTAGAGGAGGGGAACAGGGTGAAACAAGAGGCAGCGAGAGGAAGAGGAGGAGGAGGAGGAGGAGGAGGAGGAGAATGGAAGTCTACTGATCAAAGGAAGGAGAGAAAATGGAGGATTTGTTTTGAAGCTTGTGCCAGAGAGGACGCAGAAGAGGGAACATGAGTGGTTTGAAAAAACAAATTGAAATGGAGCTGAAGACGAGAAGGAGGGAGATGGGAAGGAGAGAAGGAGGCGGTACAGATCAGGCTGATGTGTCATATTTCAGTGGATCAATATCAGATGATCAAATGATGACCGTTTATGAACTCTACTGTTTTGTCCACCTCAGTTTGCCAATGTTGCTCTGCAGCGTGAAACATGATTTTGGTTCTAGTGCATGTGAGAACTGACACCATCTGATGTGTTGTTGCATCTTAAACCTTTTCTCTCTTTCACTTGTTAAAGTGACAGATGTCTGCAGATCATACGAGCCGTTAAGTACGGGATGATTCCTGACAAGGTGTCCATTATCACTTTTTAAAGGTCAAAGTGGAGGCATGAGCTGTTTTGGCTGTGTGTCAAATATGGGTGGGAGGAAAAACTTGATTCTTAGATGCATCGCAACTCTCTCTCGAACAATTATGTCTCGATCCAGATTAGTCAATAATCGGAAATTTAAAACTTATTTTTCAACATTCTGATTAGCAGTCCCGAGCCGAAGGCAATATGGCAGACTTCTGCAAGCGCATGCACAACAGGCACGCAACATATGTGAGGTATGTGCCTCTGACGTCTGTACGTTCCTTACAGGTACGTACTATCCACGTGCGACGTGTTACGTTCTAAACTAGACTACCCACATGAGAGCATGGCTGAGCAACTGAAGAAGGACACGATTCACCGGCACCTCCGGCTTAAAAGCACCTGTATGGAAGCATTTTGGCTGTTGCGAAGTCGGAGGGAAAAGGGAGTTGGACAAGAGCCACACTGTGTGCAAGGTGTGCTTGACTAAAATATAATATTTTTTGGAACACTACCAACATGAGACACCACCTTTCATGTTTCCACCCACAGTTGGATGAACAGCAGCCGGCTGTGGACCCTGCTAACCAGAGAACGATGCAACATGCACTTTCAAAGTTAACGCCCAACTCGGAGAGGACAAAGCAGATCACCACCTCAATTGACCTATGGCTAAGCCACGCCCCCTCCACTCACTTGGACAAACTATCAACATTCAGTGAGCGGCGCTATGGCAGGTGTCACAGTACACGGCATTTCACAGGAGGCAATTTTTGATTTTTGGAGACATAACAATCAGATGTCATTGAGAAGTAACCAAAAGGGCCTAAACTACGCATTGGAGGGATATATTCATCATTTTATTGTTGAGAAGGTCGATGAAAAGCTTAAATTACAAGCCAAAATTTACAGGTCACAGTGTACGCTTGTGAACCGCATCTGGTTGCCGTCACCATCAAAGACAACAAGTTAAAGTGCCACTGAAGTTAAGGTTTTTGGCTCAGAATATGAGAAAAGGATAACGGCCTTTTTACCATCTTTACCAAGAGTGTCTCTCCGTTAGTTTGGTGCTACAGTATTTACACTGAATCATTCAGCATAACGTTTGCCAACCTTTGTTATCTCTGCCATTACAGATAAGTTAATGAAGCTAAGCTCCAGAAGTTAACGTTAGCTTAACTAGAGCCCTTTGGACAACAGCTAACAATGATGTACGATCACCAAAGTACAAAACTAGAACAAAATAGGCTAATGAACTCCCAGCAAACAAGGTGACATGATGAACAACGCAGCTAGGAGCTCAGAGTTGCATGTACCCCATGCACACTGTTTGACCATTTTTAAACTTCAAATCTCAGAAAAAGTTCATAAAACCGAACAAACTGACTTTCTGTAATGCATTTCAATGGACGTCCAGGCAGAGAATGTCCCAGTGTATGGCTATACGCACTGTGATTGGCTCATCACGTTTGAGGGCGGGGCTTAGCCATAGGTCAATTGCTCACGTTTGAGGGCGGGGCTTAGCCATAGGTCAATTGCAATTTTTATTGCAAAGGCTTCCCTGTTCAGTTACTGACTGAAGCCGAGGTACAACATCCTGTCTCAATGTTTTTAAACTGGCCACAACGAGGCTAAAGCTAACGTCATGGAGTCCCTGAAGAAAGCGGGTAGGACTGCTTTAACGTGTGATGCGTGCCACTGAATCTTACGTCACTGTGACTGCACACTTTATCACAGACAGTGTTGGGCTTGTTACTCTAAAAATGTAATACATTACTCAGTACTCGTTACTCTTTTCAAAGGTAATATTACTTTACTTCATTTTAATTATGGGTCATTATGAATGATAACAAAAAATCGTGTTTAGAAACCAAAGTTGTTTTTTGGATGCATCGCTAATTGTTTTATCATGGAATTGTAGCCCCCTGAATTGTAATCGTAATCAAATGGTGAGGTACCAAGAGATTCCCACCCCTAGTGTCAGACGGTTCACACCTCCACGCTGGCGTGACATGGAGCCAGGAACCTGGTGATTGGGTTGCCCAAGTACATCCTATATTTCGAAACTTAATCTCTTAGTTAAGCCGGTTTCTCCTGGTCTGTTTTACATATTGTATGTTTAATGCTATAAAAAATATGTATCATTAATTCTTCAAAAAGATGCCCCAAAATTTTCCACCTTTAAAGGACACGAGTAAAATTAAATGCAGACCAGTTTATCAAGAATAAAATGTGTGTTCTGTGATGCTGCCTTTTATTAAGTGAATGTAGAGTTATCTAATTAATAGACCGGCTACACTAGCTGTGCACTGGGCAGCTGGGAAGATGAAAAGAAAAAATAGGCGAAGAAATTAAGCAGGAAATAAAAGATTATTTTGGATGGAGGAAGAAGAATTGGTAGGAGAGGAGAGGCGGGAGAAGGAGGGTGAGATGATACAGTGGTGGAAATATTTTGGGGCAAAGGGAGGCAGGAGGATGACATCTGAGCAAAGGAAGGACCTCAGAGAAGGAGGATGATTATTGGATGGGTGGTGGAGGTGGGAAAAATCTGAGGAGAAAGGGAGAGACAGGATTATTTTGGA
This sequence comes from Epinephelus moara, assembly GCF_006386435.1. Taxonomy (NCBI): domain Eukaryota; kingdom Metazoa; phylum Chordata; class Actinopteri; order Perciformes; family Serranidae; genus Epinephelus; species Epinephelus moara. The sequence goes on along the minus strand of NC_065529.1, from coordinate 49,937,438 downwards.
ATGAGGACGATGAGGAGCACGGTGATTACAGGGGAGGAGGAAGAAGTGGGAGCATGAGACTGACTGCTCACAGCGTGGCATGAAGGCTAAACAACACAACAGATTTCTCAGCTAGCTGGAGAAGAACGGATGGAGCTGCTGATGGGTGATGGTCAAATATCGCAGCTGTCTGCAGCTCTCGGGAGGAGCTCAGAGGAAGAGGAGGAGGAGGAGGAGAAGGAAAAGGTGCAGGAGTAAAAAAACACTCCAAGAGGAGATAGCAGGAGACACTCAGAGCATGGTGATCGAAGCTGCAGCAGAGTGGTAGTTACAGAGAAAGAAAAGAAGATGGTGAGGTAAACTAAAGGGAGGAACACACAATTAGGAGAAGACGTAGAGGAGCAGGGGAGGAGGAGGAGGAGGAGCAGGAAGGAGTAGGAGTCGGCCACCGCTTGCTCACAGCATGGTGTACAGCCAGAACAATACAAGAGATTTCTAACCAACCTAGAGAGAGATACGTTGAGCTGTTGATGAATGGTGGTTAAATGTCACTGCTGTCTGCAGGAGGAGGAGCAGGAGGAGGACGAGGAGGAGGAGGAAGAGGGGAAAGTGTTCGAGACACTGTTAAAGAAAAGGTTCATGGATATTATTGCATTGAAATTAGTAATTTTAAAAACAATGGGTCGTTGACTCCAGACAGAAAAAGACAAAAGAAGCCTGTGACTGTAAACATGCACAAACTCGTCTGTTTTTCTCTCATTCTGAAAAAGACACGTCTGTTAATGGTTTTTGTGTTGTTTTCTTTTTGAGAGCCATTTTAATGACAGTGCTCGCCTCCTCATGTGCAAATGCCCCCCCCCCCACCTTGACGCTATTTTGTAAGAGCACCACTGCTGCATCCTGGGCTTAGTGCCGCCCAAGATGACCATGATTGGTTTCAGGAAATACAAAAAAACCAGAGCAATTTTCCCCTTCAGAGTGCTCCAGGGATGATGTTTTTCAGTAGGCCAACACGCAAGTTAGTCGCCCTGGTTCCTACGTCAAAAAGCCTATTTGAGTTAGTCATTGGATTTTTGATTACTGCAGAAAGACATTTATGATACTTACATGTTTTGTTAGGCAAGATAACCTTCACAAATAAAACCCACTTTATGATTTTGGAAGCCCAAATGCAATCACCAGAAGTAAAAAGCTAACGTTAGGGTTAGGGTTAACCGCTACCAAACTACACCACAGTCGCGTGATGTAACATCCCAGCTGTAAAGCTGTGTTCTGTAGTCTCATTTAGCCACTTGTTAGCAACTGGGTTTTTTTAAGACACGTAAAAGCTTTACTGATATATTTTATTCATTCTTTTATTCAGCCTATCCCAGCTGACATTGGGTGAGAGGCGGGGTTCACCCTGGACAGGTCACCAGACTATCACAGGGCTGACACATAGAGACAGACAACCATTCACACTCACATTCACACCTATGGACAAAAAACCTGTCAGTTCACACCAATGCAACTAGATGAGACGGTGTATCATCTCTAGTCAACAACTCTCTGTGCTTCTGATCTGTAACGTCGACAGGAAGTGACCACCATGAGACGGCGTATCATCTCTAGTCAACCACTCTCTGTGCTTCGTTCTGATTTGCAGCTTTTCAGACTTATTTTGTGGCTGAATATAATTTGTAGCTTCTTAAAATCTGAATGAGGATAGTGATAGTGAGATACTGGCTACAGTGATGAAACAAAACCAGCATCAGATGGACTGTATTCATAATCAATACGCCACAATAATATAAATAACCAGCGCCAATTCATCAGTCAATGAGAATGTGTGTGTGTGGGCGGGGCATAAGCACATACAGCCAGCAGCAGCAGCGACCCACCGTCTGACACCGGCACACCGTGAGGACAGAAACAGAGGGCTCTGTGGGGACGGAGCACCTGCTGCAGCAAGCCAACACGCCGTCTGTGGTCATTTTGACTTGACCAGCTGACTTCACTACAAGCTGATTGGCTGTTGAAACAGGTGACGTGCTTTAAAACCAGCCGCCGGCCATTTGACCAGCTGACTGTCAGGTGACACCATCAGCCGGCTTGAGTCCAGCTCAGACCGGCCAGTTCACACCGCTGACACTTTTCTGCAACGTTCTAAAACAGTTTCATCTCATCATGAATCTTTGGTCTGAACTGGGCTTTAGAATAAACACACCAGAAGAACAGCAGAAATGTTTATTGAGCGTAAAGGGCGCTGCACAGCTCCAGCTACAAAACGTTTTACACCTTCCAAGGTACAGTTCAGGCCCAGTGGGTTCACTTGTGCTCTAACGAGGCCCAGAATGCACCTGTGATGCTCTGTACGTCTGTAAACAATGAATTGTTGAGAGGAGAAATGTGCAGATGTTCAGACAGAGAACAGAGTAATAAAAAACAGGGTCAACTATTATATTAACACACGATGAGAGGTTCACAGGGCTGGCACAACCACACTGCTCTCCATAATGAGTCATTATATCAGACATAATAAATGTTTGAGCTTTTCCAGGCCATTTCCCCCATGAATAAAATTTACCGTTGCCTATTAAGAGTGCTGTAAATCTTTCATCGGATTCACAGAGTCATCGGTCCAAAAGAATGCACCCATATAGTCATTACCTCAGCGTGAAGCCAATGATGGGACCAAAAAATCTTTTCATAACCTTAATGCAGTGTGACAATACTGTGTTAATAAGAATTATGCTCACACACTGTGATAAATACAGTCATGTATTCATTCTCACCTTTTCAGCCTTAGTGCTTCTTTTCAGTTTCATATATCTGTTCATGACGATCCTTTCCCCAGTGGTGTAACGGTTATTGATGAGATGGGTGTAATAGTAGGTTGATGGGTAGATCACTGAGGAGGAGGTGGGTATACACTCCTTTATATTCCAATGGCTTTTTGTCTGATAGGCAGGTACAGTGTAAATAACCAGCATATACCCATATACCTGTGTATACCCTCCGCTACACCACTGGTTTCGCCTTCTGAGAGAAGAACACAGATCTTAGTTATCCATTTGTCGTCAATCCTTTCTACTCTTACTCTCATATTACTGAAGGATTTGAGATGGTCAGCAGGAAAAGGAAAGTGCAGGAAACTCACACAGAAAGGACTGTGGCCGCCGACAGCAAACATGCATCGCTTGCAAGTGCTATCTGCCTTGTCCTGTATTAATTTTGTTAACGAAAACTATGGCGAAAAATATTTGTCGACAGTCTTTTTTTCCATGACTAAGACAAGACATTGACAAGCTAAAAATAGATCTTGATAATAAAAAGTATGACAAAATGTATGTTTAGGTTTCGGAGACAAGATGGGACAATGTTAGGGACCATGTTAGTGGTGGGCCGTCTGACATTCAAAATGAGACGCAAGAACTGAATGATGACATCTGAAACGTATTACAAAAATGTATAAAATCAGATACCCAAGAATGGTGCTTGCAGTTATCTCTCTGTGTGTGGTATGCGATCGGAGTGCTGACAGGCTGTAAATTGCCATAAATATTCAGTGCCAAGATGTTTTGTTAGCCTGCAAACACACACCTGGAGCAGTGTCAGCCATTGGTGCAAGCTGTGAGCTGTAATTCAGCAGCTGTGTGTGTCTGACTGTGGATGGTGAATGGATTTGTGGAGTTTGTTAGCTGCAGTGGTGGCTGTTAGCCGTTAGCTCCACTTGTTAGCTGCTGAACGGCAGCAGAGCAAGTGGCCGGCGGACTTCACAGCTTCACCCCGCAGGACTCCACTCAGTCCGGACTGGAGAAGGTTTGTGGGTTGATGGTGTTTGACAGGCAGGTAGGAAGCTCAGTTATCTGTGAGTGTAGCTGTGCTGTAAGTAAACAGTCTGAACTCAGATCAGTTTTCTCTGACAGAGATGAAAGTTTAGTTTGAATCACCAACTCTGTGAGAGGACACCAGTTTAAACCTCCAGACTAACATGTTGCACATGAAGAAACAAGTTATGTTTCTGCTTCTTAACAGTCACATGGATAAGTCAGAGTTTACAATGAACCTGGGGACAAATCCTAGTTGGCTCACATTAGTTATTTGTTGAGAGCATAAATAGAGAGATGTTGAGCTTTTCAAATGATGATCAGTAAGTGTGTGCTCGTAAATCAGCCCTTAAACCTGTCACACACTGCTGGAGACATGACACTTTGCCTCTTTTATTTCTGCGTCTGATTGCAATTATCCATGTGACAAAGCATAAATGCTGCCTTTGCACCTTTGCACCAAGTACACAGCAGGCAGAACAATGACCGAGACAAAAAGAAAACAGTTAGCTACAGGTCCTGATTGATGACGTGCAGACGCTTTCTTCCTCAGAGAAACTGCATTTGGGATTTGAATATTCCAGTCTGTCAGTGCTGTTAGTGTTTTCAAACACACACTCTCAGACTGTAAAAGCAAATGGCATGATTTCAGTTACCACCAACTATCTGAAGACACTAATAATTTCAATGTAACTGTGTGTGACCAACAGCACTGGGGCTGTGAACTGGCATGAATCTGGCATGATAATACGTGTCACGATACAAGGGATACGATTCAATATATTGTGAGATTACGATGATTCAAGCAAAGATATATGTTGCTATTTTTCAAAACCTAATTTCAGGAAACTGTCATAGTATAAAGAGACGCACCACCATGTGTATACAAACATTGTACTTTTCAATGCAAACAGAACAGTGGAATCTGAATTTGTATTTATCACAGTCCCTGTAGTATCCAACATAACACTACTGTTCAGAGTACAGGAATCAACATTTGCCTGTATCAGTAAAATAAAAAAAAATAAAAGTGCTTTTTCCATTGGGGAAAAATTAAGATAATTTAAAAAAAACAATTAAAAATTAATAGTGTTTTTTAAGAACTGAACGACATCACAAAACATTTATCTATTACTTTATTTATTGGATCACCATCAGTCCCTACCAAGGTAGCAACTACTTTTCCTGGGGTCCACACAAGCAAACATTACATTATAATGTAATAGATATATACATAATTTAAAATCTAAGGTGGAAAGGAACAAAACACAAAAAGAAAACTAACAAACAAAACAAAACAACAAATACATGAATTTACAACAATAAAACTACTAGTGTCAATAATTACAACAATAACACAGTGTTCTCACTATATCTAAATTACCAGAAAAAAAATACAGCTCAAATGTAATAATGATGTCGAAATACTCAAGTGTATTGTATTTTTTTTACACCCTAATTAGTGCTGATCTTTGTGAATTGAAATCTTTTTGCAAACAGGCTCATTTGCATTGCATGGGGCCAATGTTGTACCAAATGTGTGGAGTTTACTTTTAAATACATGCAAATATTACAGGAGTAGAGACATGCTGTTTGCTTGGCAGCGCAGTCAAGGTGTGCATTTCCCTCTTTGTGGGTGATTTGAGAATTACACATTTTCTTTTTGTCTAATTTGTGCAGGCTTAGTTGCTGCAAAAGCTGCGCAATCCTTCCTTGTATTCCCGGCTACAGACCTCTTCATGTACTGAACTTAAAAGTTTTTAGGCATTCACAGTATGAAGTGTTGTTCACTGTTCAGGCCACAAGAGTGCAGGGCACACTAACATAATGTGCAGGTATCCAGCTGAAGCAATGTATTCTTCATTACCCTTTAAAATATGAACCTGTAGGCTGCATAAAGCTGATAACATTTGAAGCTATGTTTCTGAGATAACTGTGTTGATGCTACGTGTGTATTATTTATTGTTATCTGTTATGTTGAAGAATGACAGAATCAGAAGAAAGGAAGCAAAACAATTATCAAAAGTAACAGCCATTAAAGGTGGTCTGACTGTCAGCCACAGCAGATATAATATCCACAGTCTAACGCTAACAAGCACTAAGTGTCTGACTCAGAGTGAATCTGATGAGCCCCGCAGACTTCACATGGCCTTTTTGGTATATTTTTAGTAAAAGGCTGCGGTTTGAAACATGTATGTACAGGAAGTGTTGAGGGCAACAAGTATGTACGAGAGCTGGTATCAGCAGCAGCCAAGTTGATTCAAATGTTCGGGTTTGTGAAGCTAAACCTTGTCACATCGCACTGATTGAGTTTGTAAAACTGTTGTAGGTTGTACTGCTTCCATTTTTAGTTTGGTAATATAAAAGTTGGGAGGGGGGATGGAAAGAGCTTTCGTCAGTGTTTTGTCTCGATACCAAAAAAAGTCTCAGTAGAAAAGATTTATTTGGTCTTCTTTTGCCTGCACTGATTGACTCATTGTTAAATTGATTCTGTCATTATATCCTTGTCATTGCTTATGCATGCCAGCATTGCAGAACCAAGGGCTTGACAGGAGTGACATGTAACACAACAGCATACATTAAACATACATGTCGGCAGCGCTTTATAAACAATAACAAAAGCATAGCGTGTCGATAACAATCGTTTACCTTCCCTGTTGTATGGCAGCTGATCTCGTCCTCTGCTCAGAGGGTAGGGAGCTCCTGGACCTTATTGTTTTCCCAATTTGTGGATATTTTTGGCTGCTGTTCTCTTTTGTGTTAGCTGCTAACTGCTATCAGCTACTCTTTTACATTTCCCACGGTGGGTTGCACGTGTAACACGCTGTCAAGACGTCACACTCATGTTGCTCATGAGCTTGTCCTGCTGTCAGTCCCTGAAGGTCCTGACACACCAAGCTGACGGTTGGCTGTTGGTCAAAGTTGGGCCTTTGGTGAGCGTCCTCCGCCCTTATTGATGCGGCCTGCACCACATTATTGCCCCTTCATTGGCCCTAGTTGTTTTTTTTGTTTTTTCACCAATTCAGCATGTTGAATCGGCGTTGGCACAGTGAAGCCCGTCAGCAAATGAAATTACTCTGATTGGTAGTTCAGCTCAGCGCACAAGAAGAGAAACTGAAATGAGGAAAGTAAACAAAGAGTCAACGTCCAGAGGGAGTGAGGTCGAAACAAACTTGTTCCATAAAGTCAGATTATTTTTCTTTGTTCGTTGAGCTCTTTAGCTGAAATGTTTCCTGATGGTTTGTGTTATTATATACTGGTGCACAGTAAATATGCTCTGACTGTGTTGTTAATGTGCTAACTGGCTAACTAGTGTCAAGATGGTTTTCTGGTTTCCCTTTTTGGATGTCGATTACAGATGACTGCTGTTTGCTGGTATGGAGGGGTATGTGCAGAATATACGTGCTTGGTTGCTGTCAGTTTGGTGCGTTCATGTGCGACTTTTTGGTCAAGACATGGAAATATGAGGCGACGCACCAGGGGGCTCTCATTGCTGCTAGTTCTGTGATGTTGGTTTGGTGTATCTGAGCCCTTAGACAGAGGCCATTTTGGTGCTGTTACTACCTCCAATGCTGGCAACTCATTTCGCAGTTGTACCTTTTATACGAAACGATGAGGCGGCATAATGGCTTGAAATTCCCGCCTTGATGAGGTGGTGTAAAAGGGGCTTTTGATAGTTATAGAAAATGGAGAAAGGAGGAGGTGACATGCCACAGAGGTCATCGGCTTGAATCGAACTGGATTATGTGGAATGCATCTTAAACATAGACTGTATAAATCATGGACATAGCTAATGTAATGTCACCCGCTGGTTTGTGGACTCCTGTTTGAAGCCTGGAGTTCAGCTTTTCGGCTGTTGCCATCCTGGTTTTTGAAGCCAGAAATGACCATATATGGGCGAGAGGCTGGCGCTTGACTGAGGAGCCAGGGACATTATCGTTAGACAGCTTGTCACTCAAAGCGGCCCACTCTTGATTATGTGTAACATTAAGCCTTAATAAAATATAAACAGTTGAGTTAAATATAAATTCAGCCCCTGTACAGTCGTCATGAATGTTTGAATTAGCTGTTAAGACCCAAACTGTTTTTGTTCCAGGCTGTAAACATGTTTATTTCTACAGTTTAACATGGAGGTCTGTGGGGACTGACTCACTCTTGGAGGCAGCCTCAAGTGGTCATTAGAGGAACTGCAGTTTTTTGCACTTCTGTGTTGGCTTCACTTTTTTTGTTGTTAAGTCTCATTTTAAGGCAGTAATCTGTATTGAAGATGATCCGAGACATAGACACAGTGTGCACAGCTTCTTACTGAGGTTGAGGTTAGGTTGGATGTCTGAGGCGGTCACATCCCCACACTCACAGTCCGACTCCTGCAGTCTCCACAGCCTTTGTCATGGGGTTACTAATCGCCTGAGGCCACGGCTCCATGCTGGCAGATGGTGGCTTAGAGGAGGAAATGCTGGTTCAAGGGGCCAAATATCCAACCTGACTTAATCCAGACAGCTCAGTGCTTCTCCTGCTCTCTTCCTGCTGACATTTTTCGCTTTCTGTCAAATTGTGTTACCTCCTCTTCCTCCTCTGTCCCTCAGGATTAACCATAAAAAAATCCCATTGCATATTCTTTTTTCATTGTCTCTATAAGGCTGTTTAATTCTCCCACTAATGACACATTCTGCCTCCCACCTTCTGAATTAATTATCAATCTATCCATTTATCTGTTCATCTCCAGTATCTATCCATACAGCCCATCTCCTTCCTTCTGTTTTTATTATCTCTGTGTCCTTCTCCTTCCCCTGCGGACCCTTCAGTCTGACCTGAGGTCAGCTGTATGAACTCCTGACTGCATCAGAACAGACATGCGTCCAGCTTGTGTGTCAAACACCCTCTCTAATTCTGAAGGACCAGGACATCTTAGAGTAGCCCATCAGCATGCTAACTGTTGCTACTTCGCAATTAGCTCTTGTTTTTTTAATAGCCTCTTTGCATGTGACATCACGCATCAGTGTGCTGTGCAGATGGAGGATAGGCAACTGGAGGCAAAGACTACAAACACTGCACAGATGCCTTTGATTGGCCAGGCCTGCGCAGATTCGATCACCAGCGATCACTGCACAATGCATGTGGGTTAGTTTTGTGTCCAACTTCATCCCGACTTGCTTTGACGTCATACAAAAATGGACAGCTATAATCTTGTGAGAGCAGGGCGCCCACAGTTTTTAGAGCCAGGCACTGCAGCTGCTCTCCACCAGCTGAAATATACAGATTGCATATGGTCTCTTTCAAAATAATACTACATCGGCACGTTTAGCCAACACATGCACGTGGTTGGGTTTAGGCAACAAAAGCATGTAGTTAGGTTTTGAAATGAATAACAGGGTTTGCCTTTACATTCATACGGGAAGTGAACACTGGCCTTCCGGGTGAAAGTTGGTGGTTGTTGGACGTAAACACCACCTTGTCCTCCCACCCTACCTGGACTTTTTACTAACTTAAGCCCAGCATACACTGTACGATTTTTAAAATCTTGTTGTTAATACCAGCTCACACTGTACGAGTGAATCGTCTGTGATGTGCGGCCAAAGCTCACGATTTATGTGCTCACACTGTACGTTCCGATCATCAAGCACGATCAGAGAGCTCACACTGTACGGGTGAAAATGACTCGTCGGCCCCTGCTGACTGTCCTGCCCGTTGACAGCTGTCAATAAAGATACATTTGAAAGCTCCGATTTGTTCCGGAAGTGCTGATGTTGCCAACGAAGCAGGACAAGCGGTTTGCTTTGATGATTTGCGCTATACTGTGTGCCGAAATGTCCAAAAAGAAGAGGCGTCGGCGCATATGGACTCGCAGATGGCTTGAGAGACGTGGACAGTATGGTTTGTCCATTTTACAACGAGAGTTGGAGGTAAGCCGGCTACAGCCAGGTGCACCCTGTGTGTGTGTGTGTTGTATCTCGTCTAGCGCGCTAGCTTGTATGTTTGTTGCGCTTGCTTGAAAATGAGAGCAGAAAAAACTTACCAGGCAGCTGAAGAATATTGGCTATCTCCTGCCAGCGTTTCTCTCGTTGATAGCGGTCGTGGTAGGTGGAAGACCTGGCCTGGCCTCCATATTTACAGTCCACCGACGCGTCGCCATGATGATCTATGTCTTCGCGCAGGCGCAGTGAGGGATAAATGCACAGACGTTGGCGAATCTGCTCGTGGCTCTGCTTCAACTGTGCGAATGTCTGTGCCGGCCGACCAAAATTTCTGACATGTCAGAAATTCATCCGACCGTCCGACTGCGGTTCTGGAACAGATGATTGGCCCTCGCCCCCCCCTGTACACTGCACGGCAAAAGATGCACGACGAAGCGGAAATCCAGCCCGAGCGTTGGCAGGTTGTGCGTCTCAAAAATCGGGTCAAATCTGGTCAAAAATCGTACAGTGTATGCTGGGCTTTACGTTGTTTTCTGGCAGGGTTTCCCCCTGACGATACCAGGCGCTGTTACACAATAACGCCGACTGGCCGTGTATCATGCCAAAGTGAGAGGACAGCTTTTTTCGTTGGTGTCTGACGTCGGAAATCACTGCCCAAGCGCAGGTATTCGATGATTTCGGAATGAGACCAGGCTGGAGTGTGGTATTTAGTGACACATTGACTTTGAGACAAGGGAACCATAGTGGTAAAATGCTAACTTCATCCCAGTTTTAGGACTCATTCCTGGGGCACTCTACATCAATCTTACACCGACGAAGAAGAGGAAAAGTTGAGGAATCCGTAATGTAGGATTCATCCTTGGAAACCATGAATATCTGTACACAACAGTTGTTGAGATTCTTCAGTCTGGACCAAAGTGATGGATCCACACATCGACATTGCTAGCGTAGGTAAAAAGTACAGTTCTTATCCTTTAGTTCCTCTCATGTTTGTGTGTTTGTTGTTCTTTGCTTTGCTCTGCCCCCCCTTTTCCCGCCCTTTAGGATGTGATGGATGATCCTGGTTTTCACATGATATTTATAAGAGTTTGTGTCTGTCTCTGTCTCCTCCGCTCTCTGTCTTTCTGTCTGTAACTTGGCATTTGTATACCAAAGCAAATGTCACATATAAGTAATCTCCCCCCTGCTGGGTATGTGTGTGTACAGCCATTGTGACCTTGGTACAGGAACATTTTCAAGATAAAGACATTTTTCCTGGGCTGCAATCTCCTGCTGCAGCTGCATCCACCTTAAACCTCGGCAGGAGGCCGGTGTGGACGCATACTGTGCATCTCTACTGCTGCTGCACCTCACAGCCTCAGTCCCAGCCCTTCATCCCTCTGCTGTCCTTATCCCCGTCACTCCTCCTGCGCCTCTTTTATTGCAGCCACTACCCCTATCAATCGCACCCTCACCTCTCATATCCCCCTCCCCTCCTCCTCTTTCTTCTCTCCTCCTCTTCTTCTGTCAGTCGTGATGGATAAGGTCTTGTGATTGCCTTGTCAGACCTCTGGAGCATCTGCCCCTTTGGGACTCTGCTGTTTTTTGTGTATTGTGTGTGTGTGTGTGTGTGTGTGTGTGTGTGTGTGTGTTGTCCCTGGCCCCCAGAGTTGATTGGATTGGATTGCATTTACAGGCAGAAGGGCCGGATGGATGAACAAAGCACCGTCATTCAGGCCAAGCCCTCCATACCCGCCCAGCTCAGACGTGAGCTGGGTGTGTGTTCCTGTATGCGTGTGGGTGTGTGTTCCTGTAGGTACCATGTCCTTTGTCTTTTTCACAATAATCCTGATAAGCACTTTTTGCACACTGCGGACATTTACCATGTTTCCAACCTGGTAATTGTCTACATTTTTTCAAAGCGGTGCATTTTTTAACCAACTGCACCTCTCACTCTGTCGTAATTGATCTGTATTGACTTATAAACATCACTGATAACGATTTCCTGAGTTGCCTTTTTGCTAAACAGGTCTGTTTGTATCCTACATCGGTTAGCAGAAAGTAAAATCATGCTCCAAACCCTCTTATGACCTGACATATGGTTCGTTATTTTTCCGGCTTTCAGCTGTTTAAATTATAAATTGTATTTGTGCCCTTCATAGAAGATAACGTCTCAGACAGTAAACATGCTTCTTGATGTGATTCTCCATCTCGGGGAGCACTGCTTTGTATTGGCAGATTAATGAAAAAGGTTTGGTGGGAACAGACGTCTCAAGACAGAATTTTCCAACTGAGGATATTTTCTAAAGCTGCAGCTTTTCTCAGATTGATGGTTCCTGTAAAGGCTCAACTTACACTTCACATTAGATACATAAACAGACACAGGCGTCTGTATGTATGTACATATCATATAACTTCAATTAGTAGCCCGGGCTATTATTTGCTTAAATCACTGAACCCAACAGGCTCAGTTTGGAACAGGCCTTTCATTCCTTTCATACAAAACTGTTGCTCAGCAAAGATCAGGAAATACGACCAAACTGTTCTTTTAACTTAGTATGAATTTTACTTGTATAAAAATTTGATTTCAAATATTATGAATCATTAATTTGATCTAGCTCTGACAGACAGCGAGGATTATGGCACCTGACATACCAACACAACACCTCCTGTTAAAACAAAACTCATTTAGATTAATTTGTATGAAAAACACCTTTGATTCTTGTGATCAGTGGACCAGTACGGACTAAAGGAATATGAATAACTTGCCAGGTAATCGGGGAATGGACACATATTCTGACTTAATGACAGCTTCAAAGGTGGGAGGGAGTCACCACTTTATTTTGGTCTGCCCTGTATGCCATGCTGGTAAATCTGAATGAATAATTTATGAATGAATTAATTGATCTTCTTTGGTGCTCATGGTTATATCTGTATGCACTATGGAAGCAGCTAACCAACGTTAGCTCAAGTAGGTAGCCAACAACCAGGTTTTATACATCCAAGAACTTCTATAAAAATTACCTGCTTAGCAACCAGACCAGGCCTCTAACTGAGACAGGCCTTTATTTGTTAAAACATGAAGCCACACCGGGCTGGTGAAAGGGACTGAGTGTTTATTTGAAGTTTTACGGTATTCACATACCATTCTTGTAAATAAGATATATCAAGAACACCTTGAGGGAGTTTGCTCAACTTTGGCACAAACATCCACTTGGGCTCAAGAATAAACTGACTAGAATTTGGTGGTCAAAAATCAAAGGTCACTGTGACCCCACAAAACATGTCCTTAGCCATAACTCAATCATTCATACGCTAATAACTTCACACAAATGTCTAACAGGATCAAATGATGAAGTGATGACATTTTATATCCAAAAGGTCAAAGGTCAGCTTGACTGTGACATCATTATGTTTTAATGTCATATCTCAGGAACAGAAGGGGAGACATTTGGTCAGATACTGAATTGGTGACTCTAATCTTGAAACTGTGCTGATTGTATAGATCTTCTGTGTGTGAAGCATCCATGTTTTCACTGACATGGATGGAGACTGAAAGTGTAACTTGACTGCTTCATGGAGGCGTACAATAGACCCTTTACTGTTAGTAAACAGTATGAGTTTTGGGTGGGAGCGCACTCTGACACAAACTGCAGCGTTGATAAATTGGGAGCGCTGTCTGAATGTAGCGTTGGGTTATCCAGAGCAGCGCACTCTCAGAGTGGCAGAGCGCACTCTGGACACTCTGTCTGTGGAGACGGAGCAGCAGAGCGCCGAGCGGAGTGAATGTGTGATTAACTTAACCGTTGGTTCATTCATGTAGAAATATAACGCTGCGTTTCTTCCACCAACAGGGCTCTCATTTTAGTGTAGAGCGTCAGACTGAATTTACCAACGCACCATGTCAGGTCACTCACTCTCCGGGACCGCCAGTGTTACTTCATTGTGACGTTGGCCAAAAAAGGATCTATTGGAAGGCGGTTATTCTTGTTTCCCACATATTTCATGCCTCATTTACTGCATATTATAAAATAAATACAATTTATTGCATGTGGCGTCGTCGGGTTAAGAACGAGTAATTTCCTCCAGACTAAGCAGAGCTTTGATTCTACTTGTTCTTACATTTGTTCTTTACTTTCTGTATTTTGTGATCATTTATTTTGCCGTGCCTTGCATCTCCTGTCGCCTCATCGTAGAGCTGAATTGAAACTTGGCAGTCTCATCAGTGATAACCAGCCTTAACTGCAGTCTGGAGAGCTGTTTGAGTGCACGTGTTTGAAGCAGCTGCTCATCACAGCGCTGGCTCTCTTACGCTGCTGTTAATTTCTGCCTGATTTATTGTTTGAAGTTTTAAGTGATGCCTATAATTCTTCTGCAGTAAAACAGCTCCATCCAGCTGCTGGCAGTGAAGAACAAACTCTCTTACTGTAAATATTACTCTGGAGCCGCTCTCTGCCCCACACTATGCTTTTACTAAAGCTGTGAAACTGAATGTGAGGAAGAAAAATTAAGATAGGAAGCAGACTGTTTGTGGCACAGCTATAAGGGGTCAAGGAGGACCAAGAAGCCGTGGTGGAATATAACTAAGTACTGTACTCAAGTACAAATTTAAGATACCTGTACTTTACTTAAGTATTTCCATTTTATGCAACTTTAAACTTCTCCTCCATTACATCTCACGACAGTTTTCCATCCTCTTCCTGTCCAGTGAAAACCATGTATCTCTAGATGTGCTGATGTTGAATGTTTGTGATAAACTGAATGTGTTGAGAATATTCTCCTCCTTCTGAAACCAAATAATCTCTTTAAAAACCCTCTTTGATCAGCTACAAATATGATGATCTTATAGAATATGATGCATCGCTGTAGATGAAACTATCCAACAGGATATGACGGAGTTAAAATGAGCACAATCTTAAACGTCTACAGCAGGAGAATGCAACATACACATTAATGCAGCAGTGATATTAATCCTGAAACATACTGAGGGAAGTCAACAGTTATTAATTAGTTAACTGGTCCTTCGGTCCGTTGAGCAAAACACGATGAGTTTGCAGTAACAACAACAACAATAACATATGGGGACTCGCAATCTATTTCTTGTAGCATACGTATAATTCCTTTTACTTGTGTAAGGTTTTGAATGCAGAACTTTTACTTGTAGAGAACTTGCTTTTGGAGCATTTCCAGAGTGGTTTTATGACTTTTACTGAAGTAAGATCTGAATACTTTTTTCACCACTGTCAGATAGTCTGAAGCTCACTCCAGACACTGAATAGAAAACATCGCTGGCTGTCTAAAGTGACGGCTTTGGTGACATTTACGTTAATGTTTCTTACATCTCTATCAGGATATTTACAGAAAGATTTGGCACCTGGTGCACAAGGAACTGTATCACTGCTGGAAAACAGCAGGGAGATGAAAAGTTTAATGATATGAAGGAACAGAGTGTTTGCAGTTTTCTCAGGCTGCACTGATGGATTTTATTTTTTGCTGTTGAAGTCTTAATTAATGACCATTGTGAGTGTGAGGGATGTGCTGCGCTTCGAACAGTGAAAGTTCTAATAGGTTCTCAACAATTTCATTATTCATTGGATAAACTACTTTATAAATGTCCAATATTTCACGAATATTTGACAACAGACGCTCGTTAAATTTCTGTTGCTCCCCTGCTGTATCTAAAACGATTTCCTGGATTTTCATTTATTTAATTATGCAGTGGGATCAAATTTAAAAACATCAGGAGAGAGAGACACTTGGTCAGCTGTATTTTTTGCCTTTAATAGGACAATTATAGCATGAAAGGGAGAGAGAGAAGGAGGATGACATGCAGCACAGGACCATGGATTGGAATCAAACCTGCGGCTGCTGCAGCAAGGACGCAGCCTTTGTACATGCGGCGCCTGCCCTACCAGATGAGCTAGTAGGCGCCCCAGTTGGTCAACTTTTAAACCTGTTTTGCACCCTACAAGAGAAAAAATATTTTTAGAGACTGAGATCTCATTCACAATTTTAATATTTTATTAGACGGATTTTATAATATTTTTGTGTTGACGGTACAACACAAATGTTGCTATTGGTTTGACTTAGCAGGACTGCATTGTGACATTTTTACGTAAACCTGCAGCACATTTACGTAAAGAGGTGCACGTCTGAGAGGGGCTTGAATAAGAAAAAGACAAAAAATAGAGTCAAATATGAATAATAATTATAAAGTGAGACAAGAGGATGCATGCTAGAGCTGTCAATCTTCCTCTATAATCCCATTCCAGATTAATTCCTCATTATTTTTAATATTCAAATTATATTCAGATTTTTTTTAATGCTCAAATTGAGGCTTTTATTAATATTTGCTATCTACCTACACACGTATATACAAGCTTATGCATTACCAGCATGTGGTTGTTGTATGAGGCAAAGTTCCTCCCCTTCCGGTGCCCCCCATTTCGGAAACAAAATGTACAGAAGGTTTGTCATAGTAGGCTCAACTACTTGGTTTTGTGAGAAACTGCTCAGAGCTAGATCTCTCGTCTTGCACAGTATACACAACACCAGCCAGCTAACGAGTAAATTAGCTAAGTTCCACGCACAGAAGTAAGAAGCATGACCTGCTGCTCCTGTGAGTACATTGTGGTTCAAAACACACAAATTGGGTAGCTTCAGTGAGAGCGAAAGCTATGACATCACTTACCATACTTGTGTAGTGCTTATAATTACATAACAAGATTACTAGGGATGCCCCTGTTTATTAACTGCACATCAGTATTGGTCGACATTCACCTTGTTGACTACAATTGGCCTGTCGTAAAATAAGATGGCATTCACTGATGTCAGTGCTTTTCAGTTGTGTCACATCAGCTCTTCGCAGGCCGTGGTGATCCACGGGGAGGGATTTCGCCTCTCTATATGTTCTGTCCACTAGAGGACATTCCAACATTACCAATGGACATTTGGAACCACCAACATGTGATAGCTTTCTTGCTCAGTAAAAATTAAGGTTAGGCACCAAATAAATAATGTTAGCTTGTTAAATTCACTTTGCTACTTCTTAAATAGTCAGGACAGGTGTTCTCTGTGGGGGCACCGCTCTCTGCGGTTATAGATATTGTAACGTTTGAGTTTACGTTACCACACTGAACGTGAGATTGTTATTTAGAAAACTTTACTGTTCATCAGAGGTGACAAAAGCATTTAATTTTTTTCCATGTTTTCATACATAGTACCCCCCGTTACGCAGAGATCATGCTATAGGGCTGCCATGACCTCCCCTCTGCATGCCGCCTTTGCATTTTTACACAGAACCAAACAATAGCGGCATTGTTTTGCTCTAGCGTGTGATTATAAATTGCATGCCGGCATTTTGGAATCAAAAGAGGCATGACAGGTGTGATATGTAGCTCAGCAGCGTCGGCCTTTGATGTGACATAAAATGATGTAACATGGCAACAACAATCATTTCTCGTCCTCTGCTGGGAGGGTAAGGAGCTCCTGAATCTCATTGTTTTCCCAGTTTGTGGACATTTATGGCCACTGTTCTTCTTGCTTTGAGTTAGCCGCTAACTGCTATTAGCTACTTTTTAAATCTCCTGCAGTGGGTTGCACACATAACACGTTGTCAAAACGTCACACCTGTCCTGCCCATGATCTCGTCCTGCCGGCTGTCCTGCTTATACAGACACCATTTCGGCGCTAACACTACCGCCTGTGTTGGCTTAAAGGCGAGGCCACTCTGTCCCCCCCCCTTACGTGATTGTACCTTATATACAGCAAGGCGAGGTGGCATAATGGCGTAATATTAACACCTTGAACAAGCAGTGTAAAAGGTGCTAAATTAGTAGTACTATCAGACTATTACTGGTTATTCCAGGCACCACACTCTCGCACTGGCAGAGCGTATTCTGGGCACTCCATCTGAGGAGATGGAGCAGAAGGGGAGAAGGGCGACATTCTGTAACGTTAGCCATTAACTTTTAAAAATATACATTCGCATAGAAATGTCTCCACTGGATTAGTGTTCTGTACTATTCAATCTATATTCGACTCCTGCTGCTGACTAAAGGGAAGCAGGTGTGTTGACAGAGACTGATCATGTGATGTTAGGAAAACACAGAGGACACCTGGTGGGCAGGTGAGGGATAACATGGTCAGAAATGACAGGAGAGCTGAGTAAAGCAACAGAACATGTGTGAGTTAGATCTGTGACATTGACCTTCATTCAGAATCTCCTTTTAATGATCCACTATTTTAAAAGTTTGATTTCCAAAACAACTTTACTCACTGAGTATAACTCATGTTTTTTCCTTTTTACACCGGATGTCCACTTCCTGTCCATCCAGCAAAACCCACAACACTGCGGTGATGACACTGCAGTTTATAATTAAATTTACAGCCTCTCAACTGGCTCTCTTATCCGGAGCAGCCTGCAGCCAGTGTTTTAGCTCCTCTGTTGTCAAAAACCACAACAGCAAAGACAACAAAACACCTTTAATGTATATTTTAAATCTGCTCTTTATGAGAGCTGTTCTTTGTTATGTTCACAATAATGTTTCATCTCAGAAGCTAACAGAATCATTTACTCAGTGGCCAACTATATTTTACCTTGATTTTTAAAAAATGGTCTGACCTTAAAAGTGTCTTTGATTACATTTAAAAGCTCCAGTTAAAATGTATTTGTTATTTTAACTATTAGGTTATGTTGGCCTTGAGATGATTGTGTATAACAATATGAATGTGGCAGCACAGCCTACACAGATAAGCGATATTAAAGAGGACGAGTTACTCAGTGTGAAATCTTCAGTCCCTGTCAGACTTTGTAAGGAAATGAACTGTGTGGAGGAAAGACAAGAGGGAAAGAGAATTCCAGGACGTTTTCTGGAAACAAACCAAACCAGCCTTGAGGAGTTCCAGCCTGTCTGTTAAGTTTTCAAAATATAAATTGATAGAATTTTAAAATTAACCACAGAAGTTGCGAATGTGTTTGTGCTAAATGTAGTAAAAACAAATGGAAATCTACTGCCAAAAAGTAACAGCTTTTCAGTCAGGAACAATTTAGTCAAAGAAAACTTTATTTCCATTTGCAGCATTACATTTGGCGGTATGGCTCTGTTCTGAGGCCTCTCCACCCTTCCATGCACCTACATGGAAAGCCTAAGGTGCAGAGAGAACATACCCCTCTGCCCTTCCATGCGCAAACAAGGAAAGCTTTAACATAGAGAGAGAGAGAGCGTACCTTTCCGCCCTTCCATGCTCAAACAAGGAAAGCCTTAATGCAGAGAGAGCACACCTCTCTGCCCTTCCATGCGTCTACCTAGAAAGCCAAAGGCAGAGAGAGCAGCATCAATGACAAACAGAAATGACATTGATAAGTCAGACACAGCATGAAAAGGAGGAGCTGGGGTGGAGGCAGGTTGCAAAGCAGCTTGCAGAGGAAGCAGCAACAGTAGGCAGGCCAGAGCAGTTTAAATAGGGCGCCCTGAATGAGATTCACCAATTGGTTGCATAGAAAGGAATCATGCGATCTATCAGCTGACTCCCTTCATCAATCAGCTGATCCATCAGTTGATTAGGCTGCTTGAGATCAGCTGATGTAGCTGGGATGTGAGCTGAGCTTGACATCGTGTCCTGTTTGAATTAAGGTAATTTTTGTTGAATCACTTCCAAAACACTTTTTTATTCCTTCAAAGCAGTTACAAAGTTGTTGAAATAAAAAGTTCAACAGTGCTGAACTTGACTCTGTTGCTTCCTGTGAAGACAATGAAAATAAATAAATGCAGCATTAAATTTAAACCGAGGGCAGCTGATTTCATCTCATCACCGTGCTGTTGTTCCTCCCCTGCTGGTGTTGGCTTGTGCACGGATGTGACATCTGTATAATTATCTCCAGAGGTCGAGTTGTTTCGTGTCGGTGAAGAGTCCTCATGTGAACGGCTGCTTTAATTGTTTGAAACGCCGCCTACAGCCGACATCCATGTAATTACTGTCTCCCTAACTTCTATTCACAACTTCATCTATTTGGTCAGTCAGATTCTTGTTGAGAGAGACCGCAGAAAATAAAGTGTGTATTAAGTGTGTGTGTGTGTGTGTGTGTTATTGTAGTGTGTGAAGAGCAGGCAGTAGACGAGACAAGAACTGTTCATTTTGCAACAGATTACCGTCACGTTTGTGTCTGCAAGGCAAACACACATACACACACACACACACAAACACACACACACACTTCAGCACATACAAACATTGACATGTTAAGACACATGCAGACACGCTTCATGTACTAATACAAAATATACATACATGATCAAACACATACCAAGAATTATTGGCTGGTAGACTGTGTGTGTGTGTGTGTGTGTGTGTGTGTGTATTTGTGTATGTTGTATTTGACCAGCTGTTGAGCTCTAAGCTCTTATTCTAAGACCCACTTTCATCTCAGGCAAGCAGCTCTCAGTGTTTATAGAGAGGGTGGCTCATAGCCAACATGGAGCGTATGTGTGTGTGTGTGTGTGTGTGTGCGTGTGCGTGTGTACATGACAGGGACACACATTTATATGTGCACGTCGAGAGGGGGCATGTGTCAGTGACCGTCATGTATCAGCAGTGGAGGAAATTACATTTACTCGCACAAGTACAAATTTGAGGTACTTTGCTGAAGTGCTGTTACTCCACTTCATTTACCTGTATCCTTTCCATTTAATGCATGTATAGGTCCTGTTTGTGCATGTGTGTGTATTTCGGCCCTGTGTGTATAGACCCTTTCGGTGGGCGGGGCTTAGCTGGAGGCAAAACAGTTCTCCACAGACATTAGCTAGCGCTAGCTAACAAGCTCCGTTTCTTCCACCAACAGGGCTCTCATTTTAGTGTAGAGCATCAGACTGAATTTACCAACGCACCATGTCAGGTCACTCACTCTCCGGGACCGCCAGTGTTACTTGAATAAGTAAACACTGACCAACGGGACCAGACTGGCCGACCCGTATGCTCTCACTCAGTGGATGGATGATGTCACAGGAAGCCAATCTTACAAAGGAGGACCACACTTGTTTGTTTTGCTATGGAAGCTAACGTTAGCTAATGTGCTAAAAAGTTAGCGTTCCAGAGAAATCCAATATTCCTCTTAATCCCTCCCCAGTTTCTGATGAGGTGGACATGATAACCCTTAATACACATAACCTTATTCATCCCTACAACAGGAAATACTTTTTCCCTAACCTGATATGAAGTGTGCGCTGCACATGTGAGCATTTTTGATGATGGCCTCCGTCCAGTCCTTTGGTCTTATCACATTTAACCATAGTTGTCTTTGTTTTTGTTGACGGGCAGTGGCGGCTGGTTTTGAGCCATGACTCCTTCTATTCTGGCTCCCAATAACACAACAAGACAAACACATTTTAACACTCCTATGGAGCCTACAGCCCTGTGGGGGAGAGGCAGCTGCACCTCCAGCTGATAACATGACATCATTGTGACATCGGTCCTGAAAGGGTCCATATGACAACAAAGTTTAAAAAAAAAGTGAATTCCCCCTCAGGGATTATAAAGTTATCTTCTTCCTCTAGAACTCCGTACACAGTGAGTAGGGAGAAGTGAATGAGTGAATGATTTCGGACACAGCCTCTGGTGTTTGAGAGCGCCTGATGCGTCTACATTGAAAACAATGAATTTGAGGGTGCAAAAAACACAGCATGTGTACTCGGGGTCGTAATCACGAGATGATCCATGATACAATATTATGAAACTTGAGTCACAATTCAGTATTATTGGGATTTTAAACATTTTGCGCTATGCTGGGTATTGCGATAAAATATATTGCTATTTATTACCTTTTATCAACTGTAAATAATGTCCACAAAGGAAAACTATGTCAACATCTGTTTTATGTAATACTATTAAGTTTTCAGTCTGTTCATCTCACGTCAGCAAAATGTATCTAGTGGACTGAAAAAGCAATTGATTATATTATTCTAGTCGGCTACCTTAAGTTTAATTTGTATTTGTAATATAAATAATTCATGTAATAAATAAATCAATACTTGGCCCAGTGTGATGGTACGATATTGTCACACAAAAATATCGTGAAACTATGCTGCATCGATCCTTCGCCCGACCCGAATGTGTCACACAGAATCAGATATCGGACATTAAAGTGTTATCACTTAAGGAAAGGGTCTGAGTACTTGATGCACTGTGTGTGTGTGTGTGTGTGTGTGTGTGTGTGGTTGAAGCCAGTGATCAGTCATCATGTCAGTCTGTGAGGTATCATTAAACTC
>NC_065529.1:49913135-49914993 GCF_006386435.1 Epinephelus moara | reverse complement strand
GGCAGCAGCGTTACAGGTAAATTCCCAAAGAGTCCAGTTTTTTTATTATCCATTTAAAAAAATAAAACTGTTAAACTCTTAACTTTACAATTTTAACCATNGGTGAAGCCAACTAACCAATAAACTTACTGCAAACAATCACAACAATAACTCAGTGAACAGCATTAAACCACCACTGAAAAAGTTAAACAGTCTTGTTTTACCTTTACAATTGTAATAATGCTATGCCCAGTTGTTACGTTACCAATCCTTGAATGGATAGAGGAGCTGCTTTGTGGTGTGCTGCTTTTGTTAGCTGGCAGTTGAAGGCTGGAAAGAGCTTTGATTCCAGAAGCAGTCTATGCTGTGTCCTTGTTCCAAAGGCGCAGATCCGAGGAGGCAGGTTGCTCAGGATCCTTGCAGAGTTAGAAATTTGCTGCTAACTCAGCTTAGTTCTCCTTGTTGGAAAGTTAGTTGCAAACCTTGTGTCTGGCACACTAACTTATCTGGTCATCAGGTTGTGTGTCTGCTGGAAGCGGGCCATATTGAGAGCAAAACTACAGCTCCTGCTGTGGGCATGCAAAGCTGAGAGAAGGGGGAAGGGCGGAGCAGGCCATCCTGTGTGATGTCCTATCTCTTCAAAGGTTTAGGAGCAGAAGCGCGCTTCAGAGGTTCAGGAGAAAAGAGCGATGGAGAGTGGAAACTTCTCCTTAAGTTAGCTTGGTGACATCACAAAGTCACATGTCACTGTGACAGTAGTGCCCAATCAAGTTTGAAGACTGGTCTCTCAATTAGGTGTGATAGTGAGGCATCCTGCAGAGGTGAGCACAAATGGCTGTTCTTTGTTTGATGTGCAAAGAACATGCAGCCTCGGCCACCATTTCAGATGGTAAGACCCAGAGGAAAGGTCTTCACATGTCCAGTTTAGATCTTAACAAATGACTAATCATCTGTGGTCCAGTGAATCCCAACACAACACAGAAGTTTTGATGTATAAAACCAGACTAGATGGGAGAAACTTTGACACATGCTTATGAACATTTTGGGGGATGGGAAATTAGCAAATAATCCATGTTAAATGACAGAAATTCAGAACATGAGTTTAGATATGCAAAGAATGACTTTCACTGGGTCTTAGACGCTATAAACAAGCAAAACACATCCCCCAAATACCTCTTCCATTAGAATATACTGTATTCTCCCTCAAGCCATGATTAGAGTAAATTAACTTCTCTTCAAACAATGCCATAAACAAATTACAGAATGAGGGGGACAATAAATTACCCATCGGTAGGGCTGCTCGATTATGGAAAAAATCATAATCACGATTATTTTGGTCAAAATTGAAAACCCGATCACCTGTGGCAATCACCTGCCCCTCGCATTACTCGATTTCACCTACTTGACTGGCTCGTGGAGTGAATAGAGGAGAGGAGGGGAGGGGGCGGTATTGCGCATGTGCGGCTTCTGGGTGCGTTTGATTTGCAACACAAGACAATGAGAGTAAACTGACAAGAAACGCATTTTTTGGTTTCATAATCAATAAAAGCCCAAATCGTAATCTAGATTACAATTCAATTAATCGAGCAGCCGTACCCATCGGCACTCTACGTTTTTTAATGTAAAAAGTATATATGGTAAATCCAGTGGTTATGTATTAAAATCAACTTTTGTGCCACAAAACATTCCGGGCCCTATTTAGATGGTCTACAACGCAAAGCGCCAGGTGTGCGGCGCATGGGCGTGTTGCAGTCACTTGCTAGTTAGACAGCGCGTTTTCAGACTGTGTGCCATGGCGGAGAGTCTAAAAGGGTTGGACTTACTCTGTGAATTAGTCATGGGTGTGTTTTGGGCGTATCATTCAATAAACCAATCAGAG
>NC_065529.1:49912863-49913088 GCF_006386435.1 Epinephelus moara | reverse complement strand
GAATTAGTCATGGGTGTGTTTTGGGCGTATCATTCAATAAACCAATCAGAGTGTCACCTCTCATTCCCTTTAAAAGAGGCGCACGGTGGAGAGCTAGTTAGATGGCGGACCTACCAACTGCAAAGAGTGAGCGTTTTACAGCTGAGGAGACGATAAATGTATCTGTGTATCGACTGTCCCGTCACATCTGATGTCAGATCAAAGGGGATTGGCACCGTTTGGCAC
>NC_065529.1:49910350-49911672 GCF_006386435.1 Epinephelus moara | reverse complement strand
TTGAAATTTTGTATGTTTTATTTCCAAAACTTTGTCCCTATATATATTGTACCATATGTAAAGGTCACATATCTAGTAAAATGACTGTAAATTTTTATATTGTATTTTCAGACTGTTTTGGAATGTTTTTCCTCTCCCAAAATTTGTCACTACCGAAACATACAGTATTATATTCTACAAAAAAATATATATTAACCTGTTATGCTTGTTCCTTCCCTTGTCTAAAGATTTAAATTTTTTATAAATTTTTACTGAAGGTTTTCACAATTAAATCTATAAAAATTTATATTTTAACAAATTTCGAAGTTCAAATTATAGAATTCTTCAAAATCTAAATGCAATCTTTTTTTGTAAAATGCATAATGCTGATCAGATTGATTTCAGAGTTAATAACTGATGAAACAGAACATAAATGTAACTGATTAGCATGATAATACTTTAGTTGATAACTCAATATACTTTATTTTTTACAAAACACCCAGTGTTTCGGTAGTGACCATTATTCTGTTTTTAAGGTTGCATCATATTTCCTCAAATGTATGCCTTATGGTGGGAATATTACAGAGACAAAGACAAATGTTTTGTGGTCAATAAAACAATTTAATTTTTGAGAGAGCAGAGCAGAGTAGAGTAGAGCAGAGCAGAGCAGAATAGAGCAGAGCATAGTAGAGTAGAGTGGAGAAGAGTATAGTGGAGCAGAGTATAGTAGAATAGAGCAAAGTAGAGCAGAGCATAGTAGAGTAGAGCAGAGTAGAGCAGAGAAGAGCAAAGTAGAGTAGAGCTGAGTATAGCAGAGCAGAGTAGAGCAGAATATACTAGAGTAGAGCAGAGTAGAGAAGAGCAAAGTAGAGCAGAGTAGAACAGAGTATAGAGTATAGCAGAGCAGAGTATAGTAGAGTAGAGCAAAGTAGAGCAGAATATAGTAGAGTGTAGACCAGAGTAGAGCAGAGCAGAATAGAGTAGAGTAGAGCAGAGCAGAGTATAGTAGAGTAGAGTAGAGCAAAGTAGAGCAGAATATAGTAGAGTAGACCAGAGGAGAGCAGAGCAGAATAGAGTAGAGTAGAGCAGAGCAGAGTATAGTAGAGTAGAGTAGAGCAAAGTAGAGCAGAATATAGTAGAGTAGACCAGAGTAGAGCAGAATAGAGTAGAGTAGAGCAGAGCAGAGTATAGTAGAGTAGAGTAGAGCAAAGTAGAGCAGAATATAGTAGAGTAGACCAGAGTAGAGTAGAGCAGAATAGAGTAGAGTAGAGCAGAGCAGAGTATAGTAGAGTAGAGTAGAGCAAAGTAGAGCAGAATATAGTAGAGTAGACCAGAGTAGAGTA
>NC_065529.1:49906178-49908959 GCF_006386435.1 Epinephelus moara | reverse complement strand
GACAGATTGTGGTACAATCAGGATCATATTTGGATCTAATACACTGCGTAACATGAAGTTTGTGTATGATCTTAAATTGTGTTTCATGAGACAGACTTGAGCAACTTATCTTTTTTGCATTCAATAAAATTGTTTCCCATTCGTCTTTACTTATTGTAATCCCAAAATCTAATTCCCAGGAACGTCTACTGACATCAGTATCAATCTTTTCTCATTTTACAAGTTCCCCATACAAATAACTTAATATCTTTTTATGTACAGAGACGGATTTCAGCAGCAATGTTTCAGGAAAGTTAATCTCAGCCTTCTTCTTGTAGTAGGAGAGACTGAACATAACTTCTCAGCTGCAAGTATCTAAAAAAAATGTGTTTGTTCTAATCCATACTCTGTCCTCAACTGACAAAAGGACTTCATTACCAGTCCATCAAACAGATCCTTTATAGTAGTTATCCCTACTTCCCTCCATCTCTTAAACCCAGTATCTAAGCAAGAGGGAGGGAAGTGAGGGTTGTTAACAACAGGTGCAAGATATAACAAGGATTCCACCATCCCATAGTATTTACGTATTTTATACCAAGTGCTTTAAATGTTTTTAACCACAAAATTGTCTTGTATCAAAGAATGTAAGCTAGTTTTTTCTAGCTTAGAAATACTATTTTAAAATCCTCTTTAATCCAGTACAGCATATGTCTCATTTGGGAAGCCCAGTGATAGAACTTGAAATTAGGTACAGACAGGCCTCCCTTGGTTATAGGGAGCTGTAGTTTAATCAATTTAAATCTTGGTTTTTTATTGTCCCATATGAACTTAGATAAATATTTATTTAGATTTCTAAAGTATTTCATTGGAATATCTGTTGGCAACATTTGAACAGGGTACAATATCCTCGGCAAAATGTAATTAATGCGATCCTTCCAGTCATAGACAAACAAAGCACAGACCATCTTTGTAAATCATTTTTGATCTTGGTTATAACAGGTACTATATTGTATTTTGTTAGTTGCTGCAGTTCATATGGGACGAAAATACCAAGGTATTTAACACCATCTCTGCAAATCTGAAATGGGGTTTCTTGCTTACCCTCTCGCAATCTTCCCATAGGTAGCACCACAGACTTACCAAAGTTAATCCTATAACCTGAAAAACTACTGAATATATTAATAACTTTGATAAGTTCTGGCAAAGAGGTTCTTGGGTTAGTTAAAAACAGCAATACATCATCCGCATACAAAACAATCTTGTGCATATGATTCTTAGTAAACGTCCACTTTAAATAAAATGGCTCCTCCTCTGACTAAATGACAAACAGCAGAATACAGTTAATGGAAACTAAATGAAAACACATCATCTTCATTACATCAAACAGATAACTGTACAAACATTTCAGATGTTTAAACACATGTTAGATGATTTTAATCTTTGATACATGTAATTAAACATAGATTTAAAGCAGGGACCTTGACCAGTCCTACATCTGTTCAAGGTGGACCACTGTCTCCTCGGGAGGTTGGTGCCAGAGACTGGTTGAGTCGGGTCTGACACTAGATATTTGTTTGGGATGTCTTTGGATTCCCATTCAGTCAACCAGGCAGACAGGGCATCAAAGTCAGTGGGTGGGGGGTCCTTCCAAATTGGACGTCTAGATTGGAGACGAGCAGGTGGTGGGTTGAAGATGTCGGCGTGGATTGGTAAATGGGGGGAGTCTTTGACCTTTTGTAGCATCCTATAGGTGAGTTCAGTTCGTCTGATGTTGGGGGGTGTATGTTAGATAGGACAGGGAGCCAGGGGGGCAATGGATCAGCGTTCACGTCGCGCCCTCCGTCAGTACCCAGGCATGCCTGAGGAAGCAAATGATCCTACTAGCAGACTAAATTCCAAGAGAAGACGCCCTAGAGCTAACTCAAAGAATCCTAGTCACAGCTCTCAACCTGAAAGCAGAAAAAACAACAAACAGCCTCAAGAGCACCTAATGGTGGGACCTGCCCTCCGAATACTCCAACTCAATGTTGAAGGCCTGTCTGCCGCCAAGCGAAACCTCATCCAAGTCGACCATAGAAAAAAGCAAAACAACAAAAATCAAATAAATAAAAACAGTAACTGAAACAAAAAAAAGTATATCTTTGGAATAATGAGTCATCAGGAGGACAGGTGCAGCTTAACAGGTTAAATTCAGTGACTTTTCTCATTAAGAAATAAACATCAAAATATAATCATCCTCTTTATCTCTAACTGCTCTGTTCCACTGTCACACAGTGGTAATATCTTCAGTTTATCAGTAGAGCTAATTATTGGAAATATCCTCTCAGTGAATGTGTGTGTGAAGATGTGTATGTGTGTGTTAGTATCAGAATCAGAGAACGACAGCTTTCCTCTGTTCCAGTCCAGATTCACTCTGATCCTCTGGAGCTTCTTCTTCACTTTGAGATCAGCGAGTGGAGCTGGTAGTGACAGTGCTGAATATTTGGGCTCTAGTTTCGCAGACTGGGCGAGGCGGGGGCGCAGAGCACCTGCGCTTCGCCAACTGGGTGTGGCCAGGCGGATTTTGCAAGTTTGGCACACCGTGCGCGCTGGCGCAGCTACTCCTCTTTCCCACCTCCGTCCCTCCTACCTGCGTAAGTTGGAAGAGAGAAGGCGTGGAGTGGGTTTTACACACATCACACCAATCAAATGAGCCCCTCTCCTCGCCCTTAAATGCGCCGAGCGAAGGCGTAATGAGAGTTTACTCAATTCGCCATGGCAGAAAAGAGCAGCAGCGTCAGACGGCCAAACTTCTCCCAGGAG
>NC_065529.1:49889542-49905973 GCF_006386435.1 Epinephelus moara | reverse complement strand
TGACATTAAGAGTGAACAAATGAAATCTAACCATCACGAAGTGAATTTGATGTGGGACTACTCTGTGAAGCGGACGGTTACAGTGGGGTGAACCGCAATATGGCGGTGTGGCGGAAAGCGTTACTTTTTCAAATAACTTTTCAAAACAAAAGTAGTAGTATTTATCTAATATACTAGATTATAATACTAGATTATAAAACAAAGTATAACCTAGTACATACACACACACACACACACACACATACAATATATATATATATATATATGTGTGTGTGTGTGTATATATATTTATATTATATATATATTTTTTGTATATTTATATATATTTAAATGTGTGTGTGTGTGTGTGTGTGTGTGTGTGTGTGTGTGTGACATAAGAATTATGATATTAACATAACATACAACATACCATTGACATAGGCTATTGTTTCAAATTTTTTTAGACACGGTAATAAAAGAAAATGTGTTCTAAAGATTTGTCTGCTGCATTTCAAAAGGTACAAGCATTTCCAATGCCTACTTTTTCCCTTCATTTTAAGCTGCTATTAGTGATTTTCAGTGGGCAAAAACAGGGCTCAGTCTTGTTATGTTTTCTATTGAAATAAACCGACATAATTCAGTGCAATTATTTTTCTCATGATCTCTTCAGGTTTGTAGAAGCCACTGTTTATGGTTTTGTATTTGTTTATTGCTTGCGTACCGGTTGCCACGGGTTACGGTTCGGGCTGATGTGTCAGGTGAAGAGTATTTAGGCACAGGTGTAGCAGAGCAGATCATC
This sequence comes from Epinephelus moara, assembly GCF_006386435.1. NCBI lineage: Eukaryota > Metazoa > Chordata > Actinopteri > Perciformes > Serranidae > Epinephelus > Epinephelus moara. The sequence goes on along the minus strand of NC_065529.1, from coordinate 49,905,195 downwards.
ATGCATGGGTGACGGGTTTTTACCGCTTGCATGCTTAAATTGCAGTATACAAGTCTTTTCCTGTAAAACAGAGGCTGATGGTGCTGTTCACACGTTGCGCAAGTGCGTCTGCAAGCCTTTTGTTTACTGGAAGCACTATGTAAAAGCACACACTGAGGCAACACTTCAGCCTTGGTTGGTTCTGTGTAAATCGACAAAGGCGTATAGGTAGACTTTCTTTACCTAAATGTCATGCAAATTTTGTGTAAAGGGGGCTTTGTATTTGTTATGGGCTTCAATTGTGGGGCCCACATTGCTAAAACCATATGGGTCCCCCATAGTGTTGCCCAGTTCCATACCATGTCCACTTAGCCCAGTTTTATTCCTCATAGAGCCCATGCAGTCAGCCCACATGGGCTCCCCACATGGCACCCATGTAACTGAAACCATATGGGTCCCCCATAGTGTTGCCCAGTTCCATACCATGCCCACTTAGCCTGGTTATATTCCTTATAGGGCCCATGCGGTCAGCCCATATGGGCTCCCCATTTGGCACCTATGTAACTGAAACCATATGGGTCCCCTATAGTGTTGCCCAGTTCCAGACCATGCCCACTTAGCCTGGTTACATTCCTTATAGGGCCCATGCGGTCAGCCCACATGGGCTCCCCACGTGGCACCCATGTAACTGAAACCAAATGGGGCCCCCATAGTGTTGCCCAGTTCCATACCATGCCCACGTAGCCTGGTTATATTCCTTATAGGGCCCATGCGGTCAGCCCACATGGGCTCCCCATTTGGCACCCATGTAACTGAAACCATATGGGTCCCCTATAGTGTTGCCCAGTTCCAGACCATGCCCACATAGCCCAGTTTTATACCCTGTAGGGCCCATGCAGTCAGCCCACATGGGCTCCCCACGTGGCACCCATGTAACTGAAACCAAATGGGTCCCCTATAGTGTTGCCCAGTTCCATACCATGCCCACTTAGCCCAGTTTTATACCCTGTAGGGCCCATGCAGTCAGCCCACATGGGCTCCCCATGTGGCACCCATGTAACTGAAACCATATGGGTCCCCCATAGTGTTGCCCAGTTCCAGACCATGCCCACTTAGCCTGGTTATATTCCTTATAGGGCCCATGCAGTCAGCCTACATGGGCTCCCCACGTGGCACCCATGTAACTGAAACCAAATGGGGCCCATAAAATTTGCCCTGTTTATGCCCATGCCCACTTAGCCCATTTACATCCCTTATGGGGCTCATACAGTCAGCCCACATGGGCTTCACATGTGGGGCCCATGTTACTGAATCCACATGAGACCCGCAAAATTTGCCCAGTTCAAGCCCATGCCCACTCAGTACCCACATAGCCCGCATATAACCCTTGTGGGCCCCACATGGACATGCTGGCTGGGTGTCCGCATGTTTCCGTTTCAGCGCCTCATAGTTGATCTTCCGCTCTTCACGCAGAGTTATGTGTCTCAGAATCTGATCTGTGACCTGAGCTTTATCCTCCTGTGTCATGTGAGCAAGTTGCATCCATTCCGTGTCCTCTAGCAGCCTATGGGCCATAAGTCTATCATTGGCACGGGATGTTAACAATTGTGAAAGGATCCTTCTCACAGGGGGGCAGCCCATAGCATTGGGCATAATCTCAGACGTTGAGCCCGAGGGGGTGTCCGATGCGAAGGGTTGGTTGTTATGACACACTGTCTTTATCATGTCGTAGGTAGACATCTGTGTGCCCTGGCGTGTACGTGGCATAAACAGAATCCTCCCTTCCAACGATTCTGCGATAATAACCCCCAGGCTCCACATGTCTATAGCACAAGTGTATTCCATGCAGTTATCAATGAACAATTCCGGCGCGCGATATGACTCAGTTACCACAGTAGGACTCATCCATTCGGAGGCTTGTCTAGATAAACCCATGTCAGCTACCTTAACTGTGAGATCCTCTGTCAGTAACACATTGAAAGGTGTCAGGTCTCTGTGCACAATATTCAGTCTGTGCATATGTGACAGGGCACTAGCAACCTGTGTCGAAAAATGTGCCACAAACGACAATGGAACCAGCTGGAACACCTGACCGTGGGTAAGGTAGATTTGCAAACCGTATCCGTTGTGAATGGCATTGCTCAACGTGTAGGGTACAAATGGCATGAGCATGGCTATCAGTCCATTGTCCATGAAACAGTCGTACATGTCAATAATATAAGGATGTCCCCTTAATGCCGCAAGACAGGATAGTTCTCTGATGGTGGAATCCGCCACACCTTGGGACTTGTAGGCGACTGCGGTCGCAGTGTCCTCTGTCGCCGTTACGGTCTCGGTGATCTCTGTTGATGCCCCGTGGTTGTGACATTTCAAAGCAAACATCTTTCCGGTTTCCAGACACTTTACCTTATAGACTACTCCGTAAGCACCCTGTCCAATAATGTTCTCTCGTAGATATTTCTCCATGATAACCTGTTCACTATAGGTACGACGAAGCAGTTGTCGAATCCGACCTTGCAGTACGTCCTCCAATGCCCAATGTGTCAGATTGTAACAATCTTCAAATGTGGACCATCCAAGTCTCTATCCAAGTCTCTGTCCAAGTCTCCAAGTAAATATAACCCCTGTCATATGAAACCTCCAACGCGTAGGCAGATGAGTGATTGTCCACCTAAAACCTATCTGAGCTGAACCATCACACCAGCTCTTGCTGTTGTGTCGAACATCCAACCAACAGCTCTTGCTGTTGTGTCGAACATCCAACCGACAGCTCTTGCTGTTGTGGAACATTCAACCGACAGCTCTTGCTGTTTTGTCGAATCCGACCTTGCAGTACGTTCTCCAATGCCCAATGTGTCAGATTGTAGCAATCTTCAAATGTGGACCATCCNGCCACAGGAACTGGTCTGTACAAGCAGAGAGCGAGTGGGGGGAATATGTATTCAGTTTGGGGGGCAGCGAGACTGGAAATAGGGCAGTGGTGTGAAGTGCAGCAGGACAGCGTGTCCAGACGTGTTGACGCACCTCTAGCTTCCGTTGGTGTGAGGTTGTACATTGAAAACAATATGAGAGTATCTTTCGACGCACAGTGTTCGCTGCCCATGTGTTTTGGCCTTCACATGCACACAGTCTGGAATTTGACATCACTGAGGAGAGGCTAAGTTATTATTTAACCCTCTGGTCCCCCTTGGACGGAAAACATCATTTTCAGTCATTTTTCAGTTTTTATTTTTTGATAACTTTGGCTGTGTTCATGCATATAGAATGACAACTTATTTTTGGTAATATTTTTGAAATTTTAAAGCCGCTCCTTAATCAGGCCTAAAATACACAAATGGCAACCTTTTACGACACCATGCCCTCTCGGACGAAAAACGTCCCCATTAAAACGACATTTTTTGATTCCCCTTCAATTTACATAAAAAACGTGATTTTTTTCTATCTCTGGCAGTCAGGTTGGTTAGAGAGACCCATGAATAGTAAAAAAACAACAACAAAAAAACAGACTGGGCCAATTTCCATTTTTGGGGCCCCGCTGTCTTTTCAATGCAATTCCTGGTTTGGCCACTTGAAGCACTACAGGCCCCTAACAGGGAGGGCAAATGCAGAGTAGATCAAAAATGGTCTTGCTGTGCTCACAAGGATGTGACATTGTGGTCTGTATAAAAATATTGCAATATTATTTTGTGAGTGTGTGTGTGTGTGTGTGTGTATACATGGACTCAAAATACACAGTGTCAAATCCCTATGTGAAAATACAGCTAAATGTAAAACTATAAATTCCGTATTTTTTCATCACGTCCTCATGGCAACTTAGAAACATGAATTTGATGATATTAGTCATGATTTCTAAAGTTAGGGGATCAAAATGGAAGTTTTTACTAAAATCCATCATACATTTTCTCCTGCTTTCCCTGCAGAGCAAACACACACTAAATAAAAAGCAGTAAAATTGCCTGTATTTTTCTCCTATTTTTTCATTATTGAGGTTTGCGAGCCATTATTGCAAAAAAAATATAAATAAATAAATGCTAAGTTAGTGTTGATATGGATGTCTGGGGGCTGTGGCTGTGTACATACTAAAAAAATATCGTCTGTGTGTGTGTGTGTGTGCATGTGTGTAATTGAGTAGCTAAAAATTGCAAATTATGAGCTGCAGGTTCCTGCAAGGTTACATTACTGTTCTCTCCATCTCTCTCTCTCTCTCTCCCTCTCATACACACACACACACACACACACACACACACACACACACACACACAGAATATTTGGTATGTATAATCCGAGTAGGAGTTGGTTAAAAGATTCAAGCAAAAAAAAGTAGAAAAAATATTAATATTTAATATTTTTATGGTTGTTTTTCAAGAAGGACGAAAAACGTCCTGAAGGGGAAAGGTGTGATTTTTTATAAGGGGGACCTGAGGGTTAAGAAACCCTTCAACAAATGATAATGAGCACAGAAAACTTTTACTTTAACTACAGATACGTTACTTTATTTAATTATGCTGAAGCTCACAGCAATCAAACAGTAATATCAATCAGGTGTAATAAATGCAGTGAAAACAGAATTAATCAAACACAGTCAACAATTCTTTCCCCATCTTTACCCTATTGCTCTTTTACTCATGACCTCCTTAAATTCTGAAGAACAAGGCTGCAAGTGAAAATGCAAAAGTCTTTAAGTCTCAAATATAGAGAAGAGACAATGTAAATGACTAAATTCACATGGGACATGAGTGCCAGAATGAGCCAAGAGGCTATTCTTATCTGCAGTCCTTTGGCCAAGCTGTTAAAAAAGGCCTTCAAAATATAAAAGTAATGCACACTAAGGATTAAAACAAGGCGCTGATCACTGCAGTAAACGTGATTATAGAAAACTAACCCTAACCCTAACTTCTTCAAGACAAACGATCACACAGAGACACAGGCACACTGATCTGATACAGGCCACACCTTTGTCACACAGCTGATGATGATGATGATGATAATTAGATGATCATGCCACACCAATAGGTTGAGCAAGAAACAAAATTTTTTTTTTTATAGATTTAACAAAACAAGACAGGAGCTACAGCAGATCACATCTTCATAATAAATGACAACAGCCACTACATATTCTACCACATTTCACTTTAACACACAGTTTTTAGTTCATCATGTTAAAAAATGTTAATGTCTTTCCAACGTATGACTGACCACAAGGACAAGTAATCAAGTAAATACAGATTTAGTGGGGATGTTTCAAACTATTACAATGATACAAATAATTACGTTGAACGCAGCAACCACAGCGGCAGATGCCGTGAGAGATGGGTGCTAAAATAGCTCGAGCTGGTACTCATTGAGGAGAAGGCAAATATGAGTAAACTAGATGGTCTCTCAGGTTTTTACCCCGTTCTGTGGATACACCGCTGAGAATTACAATTTAAAGTCGACTATAGAAACAAGCAAAACAACAAAAATCAAATAATAACAGCAACTGAAACAAAAACAAGTATATCTTTGGAATAATCAGTCAGCAGGAGGACAGGTGCAGCTTAATAGGTTAAAGTCAGCTGCTTTTACCTTTAAAGGAGCAATAAGCGAAATATCAGAGCTCCTGAGAGCAGCTGTGGATCATCCAGTAGGGGGCTCCATAGCTGCAAATTACTCCAGTAGCCGTAGTAGCTCTAGCGCTAACTCTGGGAGCTAACGCTAACATTCCTCTCTTCTCCGTGAGCCCGCCAGGCTCCACGCTAATTGGAGAGCAGAGGTAGAGGGAGGAGTAGCTCATGACACACTTTATTTTGCTCTACAGGCAGTGCACAACAGCGAAACTAGCGGTGAAACGATATCGCTTATTGTCCCTTTAAGAAATAAACATCATCAATATAATCATCCTCTTTATCTCTGACTGCTCTGTTCCACTGTCACACAGACCTTCAGTGGTAATATCTTCACTTTAGCAGCAGAGCAAAAGTATGGAAACACTCTCTCAGTGAAAGTGTGTGTGAAGGTGTGTATGTGTGTGTTAGTATCAGGATCAGAGAACGACAGCTTTCCTCTGTTCCAGTCCAGATTCACTCTGATCCTCTGGAGCTGCTTCTGAATGATGAGATCAGTGAGTGTAGCTGATGGTGACCATGCTGAGTATTTACCTTCAGAGAACCCTATTCTCCATAATCCAGACTGTATGAATCCCTTCCTCTGGACAGATTCTGCTAACACACCCAGTTCCCAGACTGTACTGTCTCCAACCTCGACATCCCAGCTGTGAGTCCCTGAGTTAAAGCCCTCAGAGCCCAGGACAGAGCAGTAAATACCAAACCTCTCTGGATTATCAGGAAGCTGCTGTCTCTGTCCTCGTCTCACACTGGTCAGATCTTCAGACAGGATGAGGTTTGGATGAGCAGTGTTTGGGTCCAGAATCAGAGGAGTGTAGGAGACCATGTCCTTCATCTTGTTCCAGATGTTGAAGGTCAGGTTGCCCAGGTGTTTGGCCTCGTCTATCAGAGCTCCTGAGAGCAGCTGTGGATCATCCAGCAGGGGGCGCTGCTGGACTCTGTCCACTGCAGCCTTGTAGTTGAGCAGGAATGAGACGTCTTCAGCTCTCAGCTCGTCCTCTGTGGCTCTGACTGTGTCTGAAAGAGCTGCTATCTCTCTGCTCAGAGCCTCCATCTTCTCCTTCATCATCTGACTCTTCTGCTCCTCTTCCTCCCTCAGTGCAGCCATCCTGGCCTCCTCTTCCTCTTCTAGAAACTGGTGAAGCTTCTTAAACTGCTCCTTAATCTGCCTCTCTGTGCGTCGGGCCTGGACCTTCATGTGTTGTGCTGTTTGTTCACACTTCACTTTAACTTGTTCACAAACCTTTAACTTCTCCTTTAAGGGCTCCAGAGTTTCCTCAACTTCCTTCTTGTGTTGTCGTGCAGCTTCATCGACGGGTCTGAATCTGTGCTTGGTGTGTTTTTCTGAATCTCTGCAGACGACACACACTGGCTGCTGATGGTCCAGACAGAAGAGTTTGAGTTTCTCAGAGTGCAGACTGCAGAGAGCCTCTGAAGCTCTCTGATCTCTCTCCAATAAGAAGGCCTCACACAGGTTCTTTAACACCAGGTTACAAGGTGGTTTTGCAGTTGAAGATACTGTCTTACAAACTGGACACTCACGTGCTTGTCTCTGTCTCCACCAGTTCTGCAGACAGTCTTTACAGAAGCTGTGGCTACATGACAGAACAACAGGATCTCTAAAGACGTCCTGACAGACCGGACAGCAGAGATCCTCCTCTGATCTGGAAGCCATTTAGTCTCTGAGTGAAGCTGAAAACACAGCAGACAGAAAGTACAGTCAGTCATGGCTCCCCTCCCTCCTCTACTAACTTCACTGAAATGTACTTTGACTTTGAGTGGTGTTTTTAGTCAAACTCACCTTCAGTGTGTGGAGTGTCAGCAGGTTGAAGCAGCAGTGTTGGAGTTTTAGCTGAACTCACTCAGAGGAAGTTGTTAATTTGGTCTGAAGGTGAATCTGATCGTTTGTTCTTCAGTCTGTGTGTCTCTCTGCAGTGACAAAGAATAACTTTAGGATTCCTGGTTTGTGTCAGGTGAGTCAGGTGAGTCAGGTGAGTCAGGTGGAGCTTTGTCAGACCTCCTCTGCTAAATGCTGTGCCCCAACATGTAAAACAGGTGTGTCTTATTCCACTGTATTGAATCATTGCTGATATGCAGACTGATAGTGTTCAGCAGGCGGATGCAACCTACTTTGTGTTCTAAAGTAGTTTAAGTGTAGTTTGAAGGAAGTGGAGGAGTTAAAATACAATTAAGTAAAATCCTGAATATTGTGTGATATTGTTTTTTATTAAATAGCGATGATGTGAAGGTGATGAAGGAGACTCCCCTGACACCGTCTTGCTTGTATATAGAAAGGTTTATTACATGAAGTCCAGCATCAAATCAAGCACCTAGGATTGCCTGAGAGAGGGTTTGAAGCCAATATGAACTGCTCTGAATAACAGCTCCAACTACCCTGCCTATATAGGTTGGTTGTTTTTGTGAACTTTGAAACAAAATGAGACAGATGACAGAGAGACAATCTAGATGGAATCCAACCTTTCAACCTAGTTTATCAATCCTTGACCTAGGCCCCTAAATGATCATATCAGACCAAGGACATCAAATACCAAGTAGAACTTCAGATACTACAATATTCTGGGCAGGTCTGGAACGAAGGGATTTAGGATGCATGTGATATTAACTGGGGTGCACTTGTAGCTACACTGCAGGCCGACAGCAGCAATGACAAATGTAACAAAACATGGCAGGAATATTCCCATTCAGTTTTTTAAAAACCATGAACTACAAAACGAACAGTTTATAACGAGGCTGGATGGTTGCATGATACGCTGCTGAACGGCATCAGTTTGAAATGCTGCCGTAAACAACCTAATAGAAGGAGCTGGAAAGTCTCGACAGGATTGGCAGGAATGGTGGTGGATGGGTCCAACAAACCCTGGACTTTCATCCAGGTGCCCAGTGTTTGCTTCCAGTGTAGAGTTAAATCATGATGTTTTTTTCTCAACCTAACCATGTGCTTTTGTTGATGTCCAGTGGGCTCATTTATAAACAATTGTGTACGCAGGAAACGAGGCCTGAAAGAGGTGTACGCCACTTCCCAGTGTTGTGACCTGACCTAATAACAGGCCTCTAATTAAAGTATCAAAATGGCTATGGGAAATAAATAATAGTTATTATCAATAATTATTGATTATGTATTACAATGTTACTTAATTTACATTAAATCACTTTGTGGGGCACTGTTCCTGAAAAGGGAAAAATGATCACCAGTTAATAATATCAGTCTCATGAAACACTTAACTATCAATTTGAAACTCTTAGAAACAGTTAAATGAATAACTATAACCAAAGTTACCATATTAACAGCAAGTTAAAGGATTGCAGAGTTCTTGACATAGCAGAGGTTGACTCCTCATTCACTCTTGTTCAATATTAAACAGACAGCAGGTACAATTCCAAATGTGTTTATTCATAAAGAAAGCAAAGCAAACAAATCACACAAAGTCTAACTAGTTACTATATACAAGCATGGGTGTGTATACTGTACGTGTGTATGTGTGTGTGTGTGTGTGTATATGTGTGTGAGAGAGAGAGAGAGAGAGGGAGAGAAACAAAAGGTGTGTGTGTGTGTGTGTGTGTGTGTGTGTGTGTGTGTGTGTGTGTGAAACAAAGGCCATGTGGCCTACGCAAAAAATGGCTGACAACAAAAAACTACGAGATGGCCAAATCAAAGATGGCTTCAGACAGGGGGAGGTTTTGCCTGATCTTGTGGCCAGGACAAAGACAAAGGAAAAGAAGCGGGAACTTTGGGTTGCCTCTTTGGGTGTAGCTATGTTGAAAGCCAAATTGTGAGTGAGCATATGTGTATGTGACCTGTCAGCTATGGTACTCAGTGGCAGTGGAGACGAAACTGAACCCTTCAGGGTTGTCAGACAGGGATGTGTCATTGCTCCAACACTGTTCTCCATCTTTGTTGCCGCTATCCTCCCCCACACAGGCAAACATCTGACCCAGGGAGTCAAAATTATGTACAGAATCGACGGCCAACTCCTCAACATCAACCGATTCAGGGCTAAAGGTAAAACCACCACCATTTCCATCATGGAGCTGCAGTATGCGGACAACAACGCCCTCGTAGACCTCTCAGAAGAGGACCTACAGTGTACTCTGGCTGCCTTTGCAAAAGCTTACAAACAGCTTGGTCTAGCCATTAACATAAAAAAGACCCAAATCCTCCATCAACCACCACCAAACAGCAGTACGCCTGTCCTGCCCACAAACATCTCCACTGACAACACCAGACTGGAAAATGTGGACCACTTCCCATATCTTGGCAGCCTCCTATCTTCAACAACTGTCATTGATGATGAAATACACCACCGCCTCAGCTGTACCAGCGGGGTTTTCTCAAGGCTAAGAAAGAGAGCCTTTGAGAATCGCGACCTCCAAGCAAAGACCAAAATCCTGGTCTATAAAGCAGTGGTGCTCCCCACCCTTTTGTACGGATCAGAAGCCTGGACCACAAACAGCAGGCACTTCAAAGCATTTGAGGCGTATCATGAGAGATGCCTATGAAAAATCCTTGGGATCAGCTGGGAGGACCAACGCACCAACACCAGCGTCCTGGAGGAGGCTGACATTCCCACCATGACTGCCATCATTGCCCAAAACCAGCTCAGATGGACTGGTCACATTATCTGCATGCCTGACTCTCGCCTCCCAAAACAAGTCCTGTACTCCCAGCTGGTTGAAGGGAAACGTGCCCAAGGAGGCCAAAAGAAGAGGTACAAGGATAACATTAAAACCAACATAAAGAAGTGCCACATAGTCCTTAAAGCCTGGGAAGACATGGCAAAAGACAGGGCGACCAGGAGAGACCTTGTCCGTGAGGGCGCTGCACAGTATAATGATGACCTCCGCCATGCAGCACAAGACAAGCGCAGACTCAGAAAGGAGAGAGCAACCATCAAACAGGCCCAACCCAAATCCACTACCACTGCATTCCCCTGTCCACACTGCACAAGAATAATCGAAGGAGGACAGTCATACGCAACTATGAGTGGCTGCAGATGATGATGTGATATATGTTGCAAAAGGGTCTGGGTTAAAACAGAGGATGTTTAGTTTCACACTGCAGGCTGACAGCAGCAATGACAAATGTAACAAAACATGGCAGGAATATTCCCATTCAGTTTTTTTAAAACAATGAACTACAAAATGAACACCTTATCACACTGTATAGACGAGGTAGATATTTCCTGGCTGGACTGAAGCAACGCAGGGACCATTTCTATAATCCCAAATATCTGTCACTGAGTGAGTGGTAAAGTTTCACCATTGGCCGTTGCTCTTTCAGAATGAATGGGTGTGACCGTAGGCTTGTATGAGATGAGCTAGACTGACGCAGACCTGCATAATTTCACTCCACATCTTGCTGAGTGAACTGCAGGACGGTAAGGGATTTGTCCAACTTGCTCTCATAGAGCCCAGTCTCACTCCCAGGTCGTCAAATACCAACGATTTGTGCAAGGCACCCTTCAGTGTCTGTGTGAGACGCACCAGATTTTCACCTAACTCATATGTAAAACCCATCTGTAGCAATATTAAACATGAATATACCATTTTAACCCAAAACATTATCTTTTCTCCTAACCCTAACCAAGTAATTCTGTTGCTTAAAGCCAATTGTGATGGTTTCACAATTTTAACCACGTGCTACAACATGATTCAGCAAAATGACAGCCTCACCTCACCAGCCTGAGCTCATTCCAAAGTTGTCAAATACTGCCGCTTTGTCAGGGATTTTGGCGTGCGACACCAACACCAAAAGCCATCTTGTATGGTGGTGGGATTTACTGCTGGGTGGAGTCAGTTTGTAAGGTGGCCTGACAGAATGATGTTTAGTTTCATACAAGAGTCTGTCTGTGCCACGTATCAGCAAACTAACATCACTTAGCTTTGGCGAAGCCAACTAACCAATAAACTTACTGCAAACAATCACAACAATAACTCGGTGAACAGCATTAAATCACAACTGACAAAGTTAAACAGTCTTGTTTTACCTTTACAATTGTAATAATGCTATGCCCAGTTGTTACGTTACCAATCCTTGAATGGATAGAGGAGCTGCTTTGTGGTGGGCTGCTTTTGTTAGCTGGCAGTTGAAGGCTGGAAAGAGCTTTGATTCCAGAAGCAGTCTATATTGTGTCCTTGTTTCAAAGGCACAGATCCGAGGAAGCAGGTTGCTCAGGATCCTTGCAGAGTTAGCAATCTGCTGCTAACTCAGCTTAGTTCTGCTTGTTGGAAAGTTCGTTGCAAACCTTGTGTCTGGCACACTAACTTATCTGGTCATCAGGTTGTGTGTCTGCTGGGAGCGGGCCATATTGAGAGCAAAACTACAGCTCCTGCTGTGGGCATGCAAAGCTGAGAGAAGGGGGAAGGGTGGAGCAGGCCATCCTGTGTGATGCCCTACCTCTTCAAAGGTTTAGGAGCAGAAGCGCGCTTCAGAGGTTCGGGAGAAAAGAGCAATGGAGAGTGGACACTTCTCCTTAAGTTAGCTTGGTGACATCACAAAGTCACATGTCACTGTGACAGTAGTGCCCAATCAAGTATGAAGACTGGTCTCTCAGTTAGGTGTGATAGTGAGGCATCCTTACCCTGGAAATCCAGAGTTCTCGCGAGAGCACAATTTGAATTTGCTCAGCAAGTCACTCTGGCAATCAGTAATGATGCTCATTACCCATGTCGTTGGAGCCGAGCTGCACCAATCACATTGGTGTATCTGATATAGGCGGGCCAGAGGTGAGCTAAACAGATGACGACAGCGCTGCGAAAACGAAGTCCGGAATCAGTCAGTAAACATTGCAAGTTGGCTACGGATGAACACCAGTTTGAAACGGTTTTGGCCGCTACAATGAACGAGTTAGACTTGGCTTTTTCTCTAAAAGAGGAACAGAAGACGGCGCTCGAATCTTGCCTTTGTCAGAAGGACGTTTTTGCTGTTTTGCCGACTGGATACGGCAAGAGTCTAATCTACCTGTTAGCTCCGCTGGTAGCTAAGCGCTAAGTATTGTTCTGATTGGTCGTAATGTTATCCAATTGCGCGCAGTGATATTTTCAAATGCTTGCTTGGTGCCGCCCCTCGAGTAGGGCCATTTTCATTACTCATAGCCAGACCCTAAATCTTTCTAGATTTGAGTCTGGATTTCCAGGCTAANAGAGTAGAGCAGAATAGAGTAGAGTAGAGCAGAGCAGAGTATAGTAGAGTAGAGTAGAGCAAAGTAGAGCAGAATATAGTAGAGTAGACCAGAGTAGAGTAGAGCAGAATAGAGTAAGGTAGAGTAGAGCAGAGTAGTGCAAAGTAGAGCAGAGTAGAACAGAGCAGAGTAGATTATAGTATAGTAGAGTAGAGCAGAGTAAAGTAGAGTAGAGCAGAGTAGTGCAAAGTAAAGCAGAGTAGAACAGAGCAGAGTAGATTATACTATAGTAGAGTAGAGCAGAGTAGAGCAGAATAGAGTAAAGCAGAGTAGAGTAGAGAAGAGTAGAGTATAGAGTAAAGCAGAGTAGAATAGACCAGGGTGGAGTAGAGCAGAGCAGAGAAGAGCAAGACTTTGAACCACAAAACTGTGGGGTTTAACTACTGATCATTCCATTTTGTCACTACCGAAATGATCATGTCACTACCAAAACTTTACCATAGGTTTCGGTAGTGACTGTTTCGGTAGTGACAATCCTAGCTATTTTTCAGGATAACTACAGAATACTAGCAGTCACATGGCTAACAAGCACATGTTTGAAGAGTTGTTCACACAGAAAAACATAATATTTTGCATAAACCCCCCAAATGTTTACATAATTGAAGAGAACATGTGTTCAGTAGTGACGGTTTTAAAAGTTACACACTGATTTTCAGACTTTGGAAGACATTTATTTAAAAAATGATGGGAGTCAGTGACTTACCATGCAGCCATGTGGGACGGGGGTGCAGTACTACCCCCCTTCTCAGAAATTCAGGGGTGTGGCTAAAATCCAGACTCAACCAGAGCATTAAAACTCTTGTGTTTCGGTAGTGACATGAAAACAAGGGACACTATTTTTTTGGCATAGTTTCTCAATTTAAAAATGAATCCCGCAATACATCTAAATCTTTCAACTTCTGTTTAAACTTAATCACAAATATGTTTTAAATTACACTTTTGAATTTGAATTGAATTTTAGAGGTCAGGGTTGGGGACAGCTACTTCCCAATAGAAAGTACCCTATAAATGGTGATTTTGTATTTATTTAGCTTATCACTTTTTCATTTAATGTCCTGGGTTTAAATAGGTCATAACATAATCTTTGTAAAGATCTATGTCTGAATACTCAATTATATCATTTTTGTTGTTTTTTTTGTCAAGGGACAGCACTTTGCACAAAATCGGTAGAATGCCCCACATACACAAACACAGGACAATACAAACACTTAACCTACACTAAATGACAAGATAAATCAAGTACACAAACACACTCACACTCTCACACAAGGGAAGCAGTACTAGGAGTAAGGTAATTCTTGTGTATCATCATCTTCCGGTTGGAAACCACTCAACCCCACAATAAAGAGGTCACCAGAATAACTAATGAAAAGATGAAATCTTGGGAGTTCATGGTTCCCACTGGAAGACGACATCATAGATATACATACATGCATACACAGATCACATGCGTGAATACATATATTATACATAATTAGAGGTCAGTATTGATATGTTCATGTACTTCTGTAGCCCAATTTGTACTTCAGCTTCTATACTGATTAAAACTGTGTTGGGATTCACAGGACCACATATGATTATTTGTCATTTGGTAAAATCTAAACTGGAGATTTAAAGGCTTCCATCTCCAGGAGGTCTCACCTCACCCCTCAGTGAGACACAAGTCGTCTCATTTGCCAGGCTGGTGACACCTCCGGGATACTACCAGCTAATAAAGACACGTCATGGCACACGTCAGATGACGCTTCTGAAGAAGACTGCCGTGACAGTTGAAACATGTCAAAGGTAAAACCACATCTCCTTAAAAACTCATTGTCTGAAAAAAAGATAACAGGTACTATATTGTACTTTGTTAGTTGCTGCGGTTCATATGGGTCAAAGATACCAAGGTATTTAACACCATCTCTGCAAATCTGAAATGGGGTGTCTTGCTTACCCTCTCGCAATCTTCCCATAGGTAGCGCCAAGGACTTACCAAAGTTAATCCTATAACCTGAAAAACTACTGAATATATTAATAACTTTGATAAGTTCTGGCAAAGAGGTTCTTGGGTTAGGTGAAAACAGCAATACATCATCCGCATACAAAACAATCTTATCCATATGATTCTTAGTAAACGTCCACTTTAAATAAAATGGCTCCTCCTCTGACTAAATGACAAACAGCAGAATACAGTTAGAGGAAACTAAATGAAAACACATCATCTTCATTACATCAAACAGATAACTGTACAAACATTTCAGATGTTTAAACACGTCAGATAATTTAAGCTTTCATACATGTAATTAAACATAGATTTTAATGTTTGGAAAGTTTCCAAAGTAGAATTTAAAATAAAGTTTGTTGGATCTAAACAATGATTGTTCAGATCCGTGCAGAAACATGCAGTTATTGATAAATTTGAATTTGAATCCCATCAGCTTTCAAACAGTGGTTTCTGGTTTTCATTGCTCCACACACACAAAACATAATTAAAAAAAATGAACAATTTAAAATGAAACAATATTGATAAAAAAAGAAAAGGTGAAAAAAAAACCCCATAAACATCAAAAATTAAAATAATTTCACATATAAAAAAGTCGACGATATTTATTTATTTAGCTATTGCAAATTTCTCAAGCCAAGCAGTAGCCTCTTGATCTATATTGTGGAGGGAGACTAGACCTCCTTTTAGTCTTTGGAGAGGGCAGGCTTCAATAATATGCTCCATGGTTTGCTCCTCTCCACAAGCACACATTGGGCTCAAGCTGCTCCCCCATCTGTGAAGGCTGGTCAAGCAGGGACCTTGACCAGTCCTAAATCTGTTCAAGGTGGACCACTGTCTCCTCGGGAGGTTGGTGCCAGAGACTGGTTGAGTCGGGTCTGACACTAG
>NC_065529.1:49888713-49889476 GCF_006386435.1 Epinephelus moara | reverse complement strand
TTTGTGGGTATTTATTGCATCGTTAATGTGCCTGATATTCTGGAAACCTGCCTGTGAGGTTTTGGTGACGTGTGCGCACTGTCCGCCGATCAGCCAAACTTCCGCTACACCGGCTGCGCTCCCCCTGCGCTGACAGTAGACCTGGTTTTAGCTGGCAAGCTTTTAACGCACCTTCGGCGAAGCCTTTTGGCACGAAACTGTCACTGCGCCAAGCTGGATCTGTCGACACCTGCGCACATCAGCGCACCTTGGTCTGCCAAACTACCAAACTGAGTGCGCCTCGGGTAGCGCTGCTCGAAACTAGCTCTGCGCGGAGTTTGCCACCCTGCGCTGCGCCGGGAAACTAGAGCCCTGTATCTTCATTGAACCATATTCCCCAGAATCCAGACTGTATGCGTCCCTTCCTCTGGACAGACTCTGCTAACACACCCAGTAACCAGACTGTACTGTCTCCAACCTCGACATCCCAGCTGTGAGTCCCTGAGTTAAAGCCCTCAGAACCCAGGACAGAGGAGTGATAATCAATCCTCTCTGGATTATCAGGAAGCTGCTGTCTCTGTCCTCGTCTCACACTGGTCAGATCTTCAGACAGGATGAGATACGTACCAGCAGTGTTTGGGTCCAGAATCAGAGGAGTGTAGGAGACCATGTCCTTCATCTTGTTCCAGATGTTGGAGGTCAGGTTGCCCAGGTGTTTGGCCTCGTCTATCAGAGCTCCTGAGAGCAGCTGTGGATCATCCAGCAGGGGGCGCTGCTGGACTCT
>NC_065529.1:49887392-49888662 GCF_006386435.1 Epinephelus moara | reverse complement strand
GGAGACGAGCAGGTGGTGGGTTGAAGATGTCGGCGTGGATTGGTAAATGGGGGGAGTCTTTGACCTTTTGTAGCATCCTATAGGTGAGTTCAGTTCGTCTGATGTTGGGGGGTGTATGTTAGATAGGACAGGGAGCCAGGGGGGCAATGGATCAGCATTCACGTTGCGCCCTCCATCAGTACCCAGGCATGCCTGAGGAAGCAAATGATCCTACTAGCAGACTAAATTCCAAGAGAAGACGCCCTAGAGAAGAATCAAACTCAAAGAATCCTAGTCACAGCTCTCAACCTGAAAGCAGAAAAAACAACAAACAGCCTCAAGAGCACCTAATGGTGGGACCTGCCCTCCGAAAACTCCAACTCAGTGTTGAAGGCCTGTCTGCCACCAAGCGAAACCTCATCCAAGTCGACCATAGAAAAAAGCAAAACAAAAAAAAAAATCAAATAAAAACAGTAACTGAAACAAAAACAAGTATATCTTTGGAATAATCAGTCATCAGGAGGACAGGTGCAGCTTAACAGGTTAAATTCACTGACTTTTCTCATTAAGAAATAAACATCATAAATATAATCATCCTCTCTAACTGCTCTGTTCCACTGTCACACAGACCTTCAGTGGTAATACCTTCACTTTATGAGCAGAGCAAAAGTATGGAAACACCCTCTCAGTGAAAGTGTGTGTGAAGGTGTGTATGTGTGTGTTAGTATCAGGATCAGAGAACGACAGATTTCCTCTGTTCCAGTCCAGATTCACTCTGATCCTCTGGAGCTTCTTGTGCACTTTGAGATCAGTGGGTGGATCTGATGGTGACCATGCTGAGTATTTACCTGCATGGAACCATATTCCCCATAATCCAGACTCTATATCTCCCTTTCTCTGGACAGACTCTGCTAACATGCCTAGTTCCCACTATGTACTGTCTCCAACCTCGACATCCCAGCTGTGAGTCCCTGAGTTAAAGCCCTCAGAGCCCAGGACGCAGGGAAAGTCATCAAACCTCTCTGGATTATCAGGAAGCTGCTGTTCCTCCTCTCCTCGTCTCACACTGGTCAGATCTTCAGACAGGATGAGATACGTACCAGCAGTGTTTGGGTCCAGAATCAGAGGAGTGTAGGAGACCATGTCCTTCATCTTGTTCCAGATGTTGGAGGTCAGGTTGCCCAGGTGTTTGGCCTCGTCTATCAGAGCTCCTGAGAGCAGCTGTGGATCATCCAGCAGGGGGCGCTGCTGGACTCTGTCCACTGCAGCCTTGTAGTTGAGCAGGAATGAG
>NC_065529.1:49882223-49886554 GCF_006386435.1 Epinephelus moara | reverse complement strand
GCAGTAAACGTAATTATAGAAAACAAGTGTTGCTCACTCTGGCTCCATATGCATTTCTTTTATCTTGATGATGTTTCAGCCTTCAGGCCTTCTTCAAGACAAACGATCACACAGAGACACAGGCACACTGATCTGATACAGGCCACACCTTTGTCACACAGCTGATGATGATGATGATGATGATGATGGTGATAATTAGATGATCATGCCACACCAATAGGTTGAGCAAGAAACAAAAAAAAAAAAAACAATTTAGAGATTAACAAAACAAGACAGGAGCTACAGCAGATCACATGACTTCATAATAAATAACAACAGCCACTACATATTCTACCACATTTCACTTTAACGCACTGTTTTTAGTTCATCATGTTCAAAAATGTTAATGTCTTTCCAACGTATGACTGACCACAAGGACAAGTAATCAAGTAAATACAGATTTAGTGGGGATGTTTCAAACTATTACAATGATACGAATAATTACGTTGAACGCAGCAACCACAGCGGCAGATGCCGTGAGAGATGGGTGCTAAAATAGCTCGAGCTGGTACTGATTGGGGAGAAGGCAAATATGAGTAAACTAGATGGTCTCTCAGATTTTTATGTCTTTCATGCACCATAAGTGGTCATTCTTTGGATACACCGCTGAGTATGACAATTTAAAGTCGACTATTGAAACAAGCAAAACAACAAATATCAAATAATAACAGCAACTGAAACAAAAACAACTATATCTTTGGAATAATCAGTCAGCAGGAGGACAGGTGCAGCTTAATAGGTTAAATTCACTGACTTCCCTTTAAGAAATGAACATCATAAACATAATTATCCTCTTTATCTGTAACTGCTCTGTTTCACTGTCACACAGACCTTCAGTGGTAATATCTTTAGTTTATCCACAGTCCTAAAGTATGGAAACACCCTCTGAGTGAAATTGTGTGTGAAGGTGTGTATGTGTGTGTTAGTATCAGGATCAGAGAACGACAGCTTTCCTCTGTTCCAGTCCAGATTCACTCTGATCCTCTGGAGCTTCTTCTGCACTTTGAGATCAGCGAGTGGACGTGGAATTGACTGTGCGAGGTATTTACCTTTATGGAACCCTATTACCCATAATCCAGACTTAATGTCTCCCTTCCTCTGGACAGACTCTGCTAACACACCCAGAAACCAGACTGTACTGTCTCCAACCTCGACATCCCAGCTGTGAGTCCCTGAGTTAAAGCACTCAGAGCCCAGGACACAGCAATAATTATCAAACCTGCACTCAGAGCCCAGGACACAGCAATAATTATCAAACCTCTCTGGATTATCAGGAAGCTGCTGTCTGTGTCCTCGTCTCACACTGGTCAGATCTTCAGACAGGATGAGGTCTGGACGAGCAGTGTTTGGGTCCAGAATCAGAGGAGTGTAGGAGACCATGTCCTTCATCTTGTTCCAGATGTTGAAGGTCAGGTTGCCCAGGTGTTTGGCCTCGTCTATCAGAGCTCCTGAGAGCAGCTGTGGATCATCCAGCAGGGGGCGCTGCTGGACTCTGTCCACTGCAGCCTTGTAGTTGAGCAGGAATGAGACGTCTTCAGCTCTCAGCTCGTCCTCTGTGGCTCTGACTGTGTCTGAAAGAGCTGCTATCTCTCTGCTCAGAGCCTCCATCTTCTCCTTCATCATCTGACTCTTCTGCTCCTCTTCCTCCCTCAGTGCAGCCATCCTGGCCTCCTCTTCCTCTTCTAGAAACTGGTGAAGCTTCTTAAACTGCTCCTTAATCTGCCTCTCTGTGCGTCGGGCCTGGACCTTCATGTGTTGTGCTGTTTGTTCACACTTCACTTTAACTTGTTCACAAACCTTTAACTTCTCCTTTAAGGGCTCCAGAGTTTCCTCAACTTCCTTCTTGTGTTGTCGTGCAGCTTCATCGACGGGTCTGAATCTGTGCTTGGTGTGTTTTTCTGAATCTCTGCAGACGACACACACTGGCTGCTGATGGTCCAGACAGAAGAGTTTGAGTTTCTCAGAGTGCAGACTGCAGAGAGCCTCTGAAGCTCTCTGATCTCTCTCCAATAAGAAGGCCTCACACAGGTTCTTTAACACCAGGTTACAAGGTGGTTTTGCAGTTGAAGATACTGTCTTACAAACTGGACACTCACGTGCTTGTCTCTGTCTCCACCAGTTCTGCAGACAGTCTTTACAGAAGCTGTGGCTACATGACAGAACAACAGGATCTCTAAAGACGTCCTGACAGACCGGACAGCAGAGATCCTCCTCTGATCTGGAAGCCATTTAGTCTCTGAGTGAAGCTGAAAACACAGCAGACAGAAAGTACAGTCAGTCATGGCTCCCCTCCCTCCTCTACTAACTTCACTGAAATGTACTTTGACTTTGAGTGGTGTTTTTAGTCAAACTCACCTTCAGTGTGTGGAGTGTCAGCAGGTTGAAGCAGCAGTGTTGGAGTTTTAGCTGAACTCACTCAGAGGAAGTTGTTAGTTTGGTCTGAAGGTGAATCTGATCGTCTGTTCTTCAGTCTGTGTGTCTCTCTGCAGTGAGGAAGAATATCAAAGTGTTTCCTGGTTTGTTGCGGGTGAGTCAGGTGACTGGTGGAGCTTTGTTACACCTCCTCTGCTAAATGCTGTGGTACAACATGTAAAACAGGTGTGTGTCTTATTCCACAGCATTGAATCATTGCTGATATGCAGACTGATAGTGTTCAGCAGGCGGATGCAACCTACTTTTGTGTTCAAAAGTAGTTTAAGTGTAGTTTGAAGGAAGTGGAGGAGTTACAATACAATTAAGTAAAATCCTGAATATTGTGTGATATTCTGGGCAGGTCTGGAATGAAGGGATTTAGGAAGCATGTGATATTAACTGGGGTGCACTTGTAGCTACACTGCAGGCCGACAGCAGCAATGACAAATGTAAGAAAACATGGCAGGAATATTCCCATTCAGTTTTTTAAAACCATGAACTACAAAACGAGCACCTTATCACACTGTATAGACGAGGTAGATATTTCCTGGCTGGACTGAAGCAACGTCGGGGGCCATTTCTATAATCCCAAATATCTGTCACTGAGTGAGTGGTAAAGTTTCACCATTGGCCGTTGCTCTTTCAGAATGAATGGGTGCAACAGTCGGCTTGTTTGAGATGAGCCAGACTGACGCAGACCTGCATAATTTCACTCCACATCTTGCTGAGTGAACTGCAGGACGGTTAGGGATTTGTCCAACTTGCTCTCATAGAGCCCAGTCTCACTCCCAGGTCGTCAAATACCGACGATTTGTGCAAGGCACCCTTCAGTGTCTGTGTGAGACGCACCAGATTTTCACCTAACTCCTATGTAAAACCCATCTGCAGCAATATTAAACATGAACATACCATTTTAAGCCCAAACATTATCTTTTCTCCTAACCCTAACCAAGTAGTTCTGTTGCTTGAACCCAATTGTGATGGTTTCACAATTTTAACCACGTGGTACAACATGATTCACCAAAATGACAGCCTCACCTTACCAGCCTGAGCTCATTCCAAGGTCGTCAAATACTGCCGCTTTGTCAGGGATTTTGGCGTGCGACACCAACTCCAAAAGCCATCTTGTATGGTGGTGGGATTTACTGCTGGGTGGAGTCAGTTTGTAAGGTGGCCCGACAGAACCTTTTGCAGTGTAATATACACCATCAGTCGGCCGGACAGCACCTGTTATGGTAGTATGATATGCANGTATGGTGGTGGGATTTACTGCTGGGTGGAGTCAGTTTGTAAGGTGGCCCGACAGAACCTTTTGCAGTGTAATATACACCATCAGTCGGCCGGACAGCACCTGTTATGGTAGTATGATATGCAGAACAGCAGTGTCAGTTTATAACGAGGCTGGATGGTTGCATGATACGCTGCTGAACAACATCAGTTTGAAATGCTGCCGTAAACAACCTAATAGAAGGAGCTGGAATGTCCCGACAGGATGGGCAGGAATGGTGGTGGATGGGTCCAACAAACCCTGGACTTTCATCCAGGTGCCCAGTGTTTGCTTCCAGTGTCGAGTTAAATCATGATGTTTTTTCTCAACCTAACCATGTGCTTTTGTTGATGTCCAGTGGGCTCATTTATAAACAATTGTGTACGCAGGAAACGAGGCCTGAAAGAGGTGTACGCCACTTCCCAGTGTTGTGACCTGACCTAATAACAGGCCTCCAATTAAAGTATCAAAATGGCCATGGGAAATAAATAATAGTTATTATCAATAATTATTGATTATGTATTACAATGTTACTTAATTTACATTAAATCACTTTGTGGGGCACTGTTCCTGAAAAGGGAAAAATGATCACCAGTTAATAATATCAGTCTCA
>NC_065529.1:49866246-49880770 GCF_006386435.1 Epinephelus moara | reverse complement strand
GTACGCCACTTCCCAGTGTTGTGACCTGACCTAATAACAGGCCTCCAATTAAAGTATCAAAATGGCCATGGGAAATAAATAATAGTTATTATCAATAATTATTAATTATGTATTACAATGTTACTTAATTTACATTAAATCACTTTGTGGGGCACTGTTCCTGAAAAGGGAAAAATGATCACCAGTTAATAATATCAGTCTCATGAAGCACTTAATTATCAATTTGGAACTCTTAGTAACAGTTAAATTAATAACTATAACCAAAGTTACCATATTAACAGCAAGTTAAAGGATTGCGGAGTTCTTGACATAGCAGAGGTTGACTCCTCATTCACTTTTGTTCAATATTAAACAGACAGCAGGTACAATTCCAAATGTGTTTATTCATAAAGAAAGCAAAGCAAACAAAACACACAAAGTCTAACTAGTTACTATATACAAGCATGGGTGTGTATATGTGTGTGTGTGTGTGTGTGTGAGAGAGAGAGAGAGAGAGAGAGAGAGAGAGAGAGAGAGAGAGAGAGAGAGAGAGAAGATGATGGTGTGTGTGAAACAAAGGCCATGTGGCCTACGCAAAAAATGGCTGACAAAAAAAAACTATGAGATGGCCAAATCAAAGATGGCTTCAGACAGGGGGAGGTTTTGCCTGACCTTGTGGCCAGGACAAAGACAAAGGAAAAGAAGCAGGAACTTTGGGTTGCCTCTTTGGGTGTAGCTATGTTGAAAGCCAAATTGTGAGTGAGCATATGTGTATGTGACCTGTCAGCTATGGTACTCAGTGGCAGTGGAGACGAAACCGAACCCTTCAGGGTTGACACAGGAGTCAAACAGGGATGTGTCATTGCTCCAACACTGTTCTCCATCTTTGTTGCCGCTATCCTCCCCCAAACAGGCAAACATCTGACCCAGGAAGTCAAAATTATGTACAGAATCGATGGCCAACTCCTCAACATCAACTGATTCAGGGCTAAAGGTAAAACCACCACCAATTCCATCATGGAGCTGCAGTATACGGACGACAACGCCCTCGTAGCCCTCTCAGAAGAGGACTGACAGTGTACTCTGGCTGCCTTTGCAAAAGCTTACAAACAGTTTGGTCTAGCCATTAACATAAAAAAGACCCAAATCCTCCATCAACCACCACCAAACAGCAGTACGCCTGTCCTGCCCACAAACATCTCCACTGACAGCAACAGACTGGAAAATGTGGACCACTTCCCATATCTTGGCAGCCTCCTATCTTCAACAACTGTCATTGATGATGAAATACACCACCGCCTCAGCTGTACCAGCGGGGCTTTCTCAAGGCTAAGAAAGAGAGCCTTTGAGAACTGCGACCTCCAAGCAAAGACCAAACTCCTGGTCGATAAAGCAGTGGTGCTCCCCACCCTTTTGTACAGATCAGAAGCCTGGACCACAAACAGCAGGCACTTCAAAGCACTTGAGGCGTATCATGAGAGATGCCAATGAAAAATCCTTGGGATCAGCTGGGAGGACCAACGCACCAACACCAGCGTCCTGGAGGAGGCTGACATTCCCACCATGACTGCCATCATTGCCCAAAACCAGCTCAGATGGACTGGTCACATTATCTGCATGCCTGACTCTCGCCTCCCAAAACAAGTCCTGTACTCCCAGCTGGTTGAAGGGAAACGTGCCCAAGGAGGCCAAAAGAAGAGGTACAAGGATAACATTAAAACCAACATAAAGAAGTGCCACATAGTCCTTAAAGCCTGGGAAGACATGGCAAAAGACAGGGCGACCAGGAGAAATCTTGTCCGTGAGGGCGCTGCACAGTATAATGATGACCTCCGCTATGCTGCACAAGACAAGCGCAGACTCAGAAAGGAGAGAGCAACCATCAAACAGGCCCACCCCAAATCCACCACCACTGCATTCCCCTGTCCACACTGCACAAGAATAATCGGGTCCAGAATTGGCCTCCATGCCCACCTGAGGACCCACAGGGACCAAGAAGGAGGACAGTCATACTCAACTATGAGTGACCGCAGATGATGATGTGATATGTGTTGCAAAAGGGTCTGGGTTAAAAAACAGAGGATGTTTCATTTCATGCAAGAGTCTGTCTGTGTAACGCATCAGCAAACTAACATCACTTAGCTTTGGTGAAGCCAACTAACCAATAAACTTACTGCAAACAATCACAACAATAACTCAGTGAACAGCATTAAATCACCACTGACAAAGTCTTGCTTTACCTTTACAATTGTAATAATGCTATGCCCAGTTGTTACGTTACCAATCCTTGAACGGCTGGAGGAGCTGCTTTGTGGTGTGCTGCTTTTGTTAGCTGGCAGTTGAAGGCTGGAAAGAGCTTTGATTCCAGAAGCAGTCTATGCTGTGTCCTTGTTTCAAAGGCGCAGATCCGAGGAGGCAGGTTACTCAGGATCCTTGCAGAGTTAGAAATCTGCTGCTAACTCAGCTTAGTTCTCCTTGTTGGAAAGTTAGTTGCAAACCTTGTGTCTGGCACACTAACTTATCTGGTCATCAGGTTGTGTGTCTGCTGGGAGCAGGCCATATTGAGAGCCAAACTACAGCTCCTGCTGTGGGCATGTAAAGCTGAGAGAAGGGGGAAG
Source organism: Epinephelus moara (assembly GCF_006386435.1). NCBI lineage: Eukaryota > Metazoa > Chordata > Actinopteri > Perciformes > Serranidae > Epinephelus > Epinephelus moara. The sequence goes on along the minus strand of NC_065529.1, from coordinate 49,878,173 downwards.
GGCGGAGCAGGCCATCCTGTGTGATGCCCTACCTCTTCAAAGGTTTAGGAGCAGAAGCGCGCTTCAGAGGTTCAGGAGAAAAGAGCGATGGAGAGTGGAAACTTCTCCTTAAGTTAGCTTGGTGACATCACAAAGTCATGTCGCTGTGACAGTAGTGCCCAATAAAGTATGAAGACTGGTCTCTCAGTTAGGTGTGACAGTGAGGCATCCTTACCCTGGAAATCCAGAGTTCTCGCGAGAGCACAGTTTGAATTTACTCAGCGAGTCACTCTGGCAATCAGTAATGATGTAATGATTGCCCATGTCGTTGGAGCCGAGCTGCACCAATCACATTGGTGTATCTGATAAAGGCGGGCCAGAGGCGAGCTAAACAGATGACGACAGCGCTGCGACAACGAAGTCCGGAATCACTCAGTAAACATTGCAAGATGGGTACGGATGAACACCAGTTTGAAACGGTTTTGGCCACTACAATGAACGAGTTAGACTTGGCTTTTTCTCTAAAAGAGGAACAGAAGACGGCGCTCGAATCTTTCCTTTGCAAGGACGTTTTTGCCGTTTTGCCGACTAGATACGGCAAGATTCTAATCTCCGCTAGTAGCAAAGCGTAAGTATTGTTCTAATTGGTCGTAGTGTTATCCAGTTGCGTGCAGTGATATTTTCAAATGCATGCTTGGTGCCGCCCCTCGAGTAGGGCCATTTTCATTACTCATAGCCAGACCCTAACTCTTTCTAGATTTGAGTCTGGATTTCCAGGCTAAGGCATCCTGCAGAGATGAGCACAAATGGCTGTTCTTTGTTTGATGTACAAAGAACATACAGCCTCGGCCACCATTTCAGATGGTAAGACCGAGAGGAAAGGTCTTTACATGTCCAGTTTAGATCTTAACAAATGACTAATCATCTGTGGTCCAGTGAATCCCAACACATCACAGAAGTTTTGATGTATAAAACCAGACTAGATGGGAGAAACTTTGACACATGCTTATGAACATTTTGGGGGATGGGAAATTTGCAAATAATCCATGTTAAATGACAGAAATTCAGAACATGAGTTTAGATATGCAAAGAATGACTTTCACTGGGTCTTAGACGCTATAAACAAGCAAAACACATCCACCAAATACCTCTTCCATTAGAATATACTGTATTCTCCCTCAAGCCATGATTAGAGTAAATTAACTTCTCTTCAAACAATGCCATAAACAAAGTACAGAATGAGGGGGACAATAAACTACCCATCGGTAGGGCTGCTCGATTATGGAAAAAATCATAATCACGATTATTTTGGACAAAATTGAAATCCAGATTATGCAAATGATTATGCGGTGCACGTGATGACTTATTTACACGACAGCATATCATTTCTGTCTCCACATGGTCGCATGTTTACAATTCTCCTCTGCTCTCTGTATTGCGCACGGCGGAGTTCGGCCCTGATTTGCGCACACACGCACACACACACACACACACACACACACACACACACACAGACCAACCTCTCTTGCTCTCCTTCTGCCATTTTCCGCACACTGTTTTTGAAACCTTTGGTGATCACCTGCCCCTCACATTATTCGATTTCACCTACTTGACTGGTTCGTGGAGTGAATAGAGGAGAGGAGGGGAGGGGGCAGTATTGTGCACGTGTGGCTTCCAGGTGCGTTTGATTTGCAACACAAGACAACAAGAGTAAACTGACAAGAAGCGCATTATCATTTTATGTCGATTATTTTGTTTTCATAATCACTGAAAGCCCAAAATCGTAATCTAGATTAAAATTCGATTAATCGAGCAGCCGTACCCATCGGCACTCTACGTTTTTGAATGTAAAAAGTATGTATGGTAAATCCAGTGGTTGTGTTTTAAAATCAACTTTTGTGCCACAATACATTTGATCTTTTCACCACCCCCTGCAGCGTTGTCAGTGGCATTCCTAAAAAACATCAAAGCAAATCACCAACACCCACATTACATAAGGTCTGAACCCAAACTGAGACATCCACCTTAAAACTAAAACGTCCACTTTCTTGTTCAATATTTTTATTGTTATTCCCATGATCAATATTTCATGACAAGTGTACATCTTAAAGGTTCAAAAATAAGGACAGCAGTTATAAACAAGGACGTAACTGTCCACAATTCTTCTTGAAATTCATGAAATTTTTGACCATACACTATAACCCACCAACCCCTACCCTGAGGGAAACAGATACATACACAAACACAGGACAATACAAACACTTAACCTACACTATATGACAAGATAAATCAAGTACACAAACACACTCACACTCTCACACAAGGGAAGCAGTACTAGGAGTAAGGTAATTGTTCTGTATCATCATCTTCCGGTTGGAAACCACTCAACCCCACAATAAAGAGGTCACCAGAATAACTAATGAAAAGATGGCATCTTGGGAGTTCATGGTTCCCACTGGAAGACATCATCATAGATATACATACATGCATACACAGATCACATGCATGAATACATTTATTATACATAATTAGAGTTCAGTAGTGATATGTTCATGTATTTCTGTAGCCCAATTTGTACTTCAGCTTCTATACTGATTCTGTAGCCCAATTTGTACTTCAGCTTCTATACTGATTAAAACCTGCTGCCACATATGCAGGAACTGGTCCAATCTGTTTTTAATCATGTATGATAACCTTTCCAGTGGAATTAAATTCAAAAACTTTTCAAATCAAAGTGGAACATCTGGAGATTCATGATCAGTCCATCTTTGAAGAATACATTAACCTTGCTGCAAACTAACAAATTCTCAATATTAGTTTAAACTTATCCGCAGATATTTCACCTTCATCTTGTCCTAGAATACAAATATCTGGGTTTAATGTTGACCTGCATTCTAGCAATCCATCAGTTTTCTTTTTAACACCATTCCAAAATTCAATTATATTTGGGCATTCCCAGAAGACATGGAAATATGTAGCTTTGCCAGTGTTACATTTTGGACAGATTGTGGTACAATCAGGATCATATTTGGATCTAATACACTGCGTAACATGAAGTTTGTGTATGATCTTAAATTGTGTTTCATGAGACAGACTTGAGCAACTTATCTTTTTTGCATTCAATAAAATTGTTTCCCATTCGTCTTTACTTATTGTAATCCCAAAATCTAATTCCCAGGAACGTCTACTGACATCAGTATCAATCTTTTCTCATTTTACAAGTTCCCCATACAAATAACTTAATATCTTTTTATGTACAGAGACGGATTTCAGCAGCAATGTTTCAGGAAAGTTAATCTCAGCCTTCTTCTTGTAGTAGGAGAGACTGAACATAACTTCTCAGCTGCAAGTATCTAAAAAAAATGTGTTTGTTCTAATCCATACTCTGTCCTCAACTGACAAAAGGACTTCATTACCAGTCCATCAAACAGATCCTTTATAGTAGTTATCCCTACTTCCCTCCATCTCTTAAACCCAGTATCTAAGCAAGAGGGAGGGAAGTGAGGGTTGTTAACAACAGGTGCAAGATATAACAAGGATTCCACCATCCCATAGTATTTACGTATTTTATACCAAGTGCTTTAAATGTTTTTAACCACAAAATTGTCTTGTATCAAAGAATGTAAGCTAGTTTTTTCTAGCTTAGAAATACTATTTTAAAATCCTCTTTAATCCAGTACAGCATATGTCTCATTTGGGAAGCCCAGTGATAGAACTTGAAATTAGGTACAGACAGGCCTCCCTTGGTTATAGGGAGCTGTAGTTTAATCAATTTAAATCTTGGTTTTTTATTGTCCCATATGAACTTAGATAAATATTTATTTAGATTTCTAAAGTATTTCATTGGAATATCTGTTGGCAACATTTGAACAGGGTACAATATCCTCGGCAAAATGTAATTAATGCGATCCTTCCAGTCATAGACAAACAAAGCACAGACCATCTTTGTAAATCATTTTTGATCTTGGTTATAACAGGTACTATATTGTATTTTGTTAGTTGCTGCAGTTCATATGGGACGAAAATACCAAGGTATTTAACACCATCTCTGCAAATCTGAAATGGGGTTTCTTGCTTACCCTCTCGCAATCTTCCCATAGGTAGCACCACAGACTTACCAAAGTTAATCCTATAACCTGAAAAACTACTGAATATATTAATAACTTTGATAAGTTCTGGCAAAGAGGTTCTTGGGTTAGTTAAAAACAGCAATACATCATCCGCATACAAAACAATCTTGTGCATATGATTCTTAGTAAACGTCCACTTTAAATAAAATGGCTCCTCCTCTGACTAAATGACAAACAGCAGAATACAGTTAATGGAAACTAAATGAAAACACATCATCTTCATTACATCAAACAGATAACTGTACAAACATTTCAGATGTTTAAACACATGTTAGATGATTTTAATCTTTGATACATGTAATTAAACATAGATTTAAAGCAGGGACCTTGACCAGTCCTACATCTGTTCAAGGTGGACCACTGTCTCCTCGGGAGGTTGGTGCCAGAGACTGGTTGAGTCGGGTCTGACACTAGATATTTGTTTGGGATGTCTTTGGATTCCCATTCAGTCAACCAGGCAGACAGGGCATCAAAGTCAGTGGGTGGGGGGTCCTTCCAAATTGGACGTCTAGATTGGAGACGAGCAGGTGGTGGGTTGAAGATGTCGGCGTGGATTGGTAAATGGGGGGAGTCTTTGACCTTTTGTAGCATCCTATAGGTGAGTTCAGTTCGTCTGATGTTGGGGGGTGTATGTTAGATAGGACAGGGAGCCAGGGGGGCAATGGATCAGCGTTCACGTCGCGCCCTCCGTCAGTACCCAGGCATGCCTGAGGAAGCAAATGATCCTACTAGCAGACTAAATTCCAAGAGAAGACGCCCTAGAGCTAACTCAAAGAATCCTAGTCACAGCTCTCAACCTGAAAGCAGAAAAAACAACAAACAGCCTCGAGAGCACCTAATGGTGGGACCTGCCCTCCGAATACTCCAACTCAATGTTGAAGGCCTGTCTGCCACCAAGCGAAACCTCATCCAAGTCGACCATAGAAAAAAGCAAAACAACAAAAATCAAATAATAACAGCAACTGAAACAAAAACAAGTATATCTTTGGAATAATGAGTCATCGGGAGGACAGGTGCAGCTTAACAGGTTAAATTCACTGACTTTTCTCTTTAAGAAATAAACATCATAAACATCCTCTTTATCGCTAACTGCTCTGTTTCACTGTCACACAGACCTTCAGTGGTAATATCTTCACTTTAGCAGCAGGGCTAATTATTGGAAACACTCTCTCAGTGAAAGTGTGTGTGAAGGTGTGTATGTGTGTGTTAGTATCAGGATCAGAGAACGACAGCTTTCCTCTGTTCCAGTCCAGATTCACTCTGATCCTCTGGAGCTTCTTCTGCACTTTGAGATCAGTGAGTGGAGCTGGTAGTGAGCGTGCTGAGTATTTACCTTCAGTGAACCATATTCCCCAGAATCCAGAGTTTATGTGTCCCTTCCTCTGGACAGACTCTGCTAACACACCCAGTGACCAGCCTGTACTGTCTCCAACCTCGACATCCCAGCTGTGAGTCCCTGAGTTAAAGCCCTCAGAGCCCAGGACAGAGCAGTAATTACCAAACCTCTCTGGATTATCAGGAAGCTGCTGTCTCTGTCCTCGTCTCACACTGGTCAGATCTTCAGACAGGATGAGGTTTGGATGAGCAGTGTTTGGGTCCAGAATCAGAGGAGTGTAGGAGACCATGTCCTTCATCTTGTTCCAGATGTTGAAGGTCAGGTTGCCCAGGTGTTTGGCCTCGTCTATCAGAGCTCCTGAGAGCAGCTGTGGATCATCCAGCAGGGGGCGCTGCTGGACTCTGTCCACTGCAGCCTTGTAGTTGAGCAGGAATGAGACGTCTTCAGCTCTCAGCTCGTCCTCTGTGGCTCTGACTGTGTCTGAAAGAGCTGCTATCTCTCTGCTCAGAGCCTCCATCTTCTCCTTCATCATCTGACTCTTCTGCTCCTCTTCCTCCCTCAGTGCAGCCATCCTGGCCTCCTCTTCCTCTTCTAGAAACTGGTGAAGCTTCTTAAACTGCTCCTTAATCTGCCTCTCTGTGCGTCGGGCCTGGACCTTCATGTGTTGTGCTGTTTGTTCACACTTCACTTTAACTTGTTCACAAACCTTTAACTTCTCCTTTAAGGGCTCCAGAGTTTCCTCAACTTCCTTCTTGTGTTGTCGTGCAGCTTCATCGACGGGTCTGAATCTGTGCTTGGTGTGTTTTTCTGAATCTCTGCAGACGACACACACTGGCTGCTGATGGTCCAGACAGAAGAGTTTGAGTTTCTCAGAGTGCAGACTGCAGAGAGCCTCTGAAGCTCTCTGATCTCTCTCCAATAAGAAGGCCTCACACAGGTTCTTTAACACCAGGTTACACGGTGGTTTTGCAGTTGAAGATACTGTCTTACAAACTGGACACTCACGTGCTTGTCTCTGTCTCCACCAGTTCTGCAGACAGTCTTTACAGAAGCTGTGGCTACATGACAGAACAACAGGATCTCTAAAGACGTCCTGACAGACCGGACAGCAGAGATCCTCCTCTGATCTGGAAGCCATTTAGTCTCTGAGTGAAGCTGAAAACACAGCAGACAGAAAGTACAGTCAGTCATGGCTCCCCTCCCTCCTCTACTAACTTCACTGAAATGTACTTTGACTTTGAGTGGTGTTTTTAGTCAAACTCACCTTCAGTGTGTGGAGTGTCAGCAGGTTGAAGCAGCAGTGTTGGAGTTTTAGCTGAACTCACTCAGAGGAAGTTGTTAGTTTGGTCTGAAGGTGAATCTGATCGTCTGTTCTTCAGTCTGTGTGTCTCTCTGCAGTGAGGAAGAATAACTAAGTGTTTCCTGGTTTGTTGCGGGTGAGTCCTGTGAGGGTGGAGCTTTGTTACACTTCCTCTGCTAAATGCAGCACACCATGTAAAACAGGTGTGTGTCTTATTCCACTGTATTGAATCATTGCTGATATGCAGACTGATAGTGTTCAGCAGGCGGATGCAACCTACTTTTGTGTTCAAAAGTAGTTTAAGTGTAGTTTGAAGGAAGTGGAGGAGTTACAATACAATTAAGTAAAATCCTGAATATTGTGTGATATTCTGGGCAGGTCTGGAATGAAGGGATTTAGGAAGCATGTGATATTAACTGGGGTGCACTTGTAGCTACACTGCAGGCCGACAGCAGCAATGACAAATGTAAGAAAACATGGCAGGAATATTCCCATTCAGTTTTTTAAAACCATGAACTACAAAACGAGCACCTTATCACACTGTATAGACGAGGTAGATATTTCCTGGCTAGACTGAAGCAACACGGGGGCCATTTCTATAATCCCAAATATCTGTCACTGAGTGAGTGGTAAAGTTTCACCATTGGCCGTTGCTCTTTCAGAATGAATGGGTGCAACAGTCGGCTTGTTTGAGATGAGCCAGACTGACACAGACCTGCATAATTTCACTCCACATCTTGCTGCGTCAACTGCAGGACAGTTAGGGATTTGTCCAACTTGCTCTCATAGAGCCCAGTCTCACTCCCAGGTCGTCAAATACCAACAATTTGTGACGCAGAAGCCAAGGCACCCTTCAGCGTCTGTATACACCATCAGTCGGTCAGACAGCACCTGTTATGGTGGTATAATACACAGATGAGCAGTGTCAATTTATAACGAGGATGGATGGTGAGATGGTAACATAACTGTAGATATTGTTGAATATTTTCTGGTGCACACCATTTTTGGCTTTTGAATGTACGTTCATTTTTAGTATGGATCCTACGCATTGCTTTATAAATGAAACCCTTTGTGTGGGTTGTGCCGACTGGGACGTCAACTGCTGATGGAGGCGGATATCAAGTGTGTAGCACCCCCTTAGTGTCGATATGAGAGACAAAGGACGACGTGCTTTTATTTTGAAAGAGACTGTATGCAAACTGTACATTTCCTGTGAAAACAGAAGTGTATTTTGAAAACAGACAATGCATGCAACAGGCTGAAGTTGACACGGCGTCCCAGAACGTCAACAACCAACACACCCAGCCTGCTCTGTGGTTGCTGGTCTTCATGGCTCCACACACACGACTCTGAATCAGCATGGACAGTATCAATCAAGAAAAAAGTTACATGAACCAAATATAAAGATCAGAAATTCTGTGAAATATTTTCATATTTTTATATATAAAAACCTTCACAAAACCCTGATAAACTTGTGCCAGACCTCGGGGAGGGCAGGCGCTGACCGCTGAGTTTCTGATTGCCGTGCTGCGGGCCAGCCCAAGAAAACCACATGGAGCCTCCGCTTTGTGGGCCCGTCACTCACTACGCATCGGGGTCGGTGCATTGTGTGCAGGGTGGCAGGCAGGGGCAGGGACCGAGGCGTTCTGATCCCTGGCTTCGCAGACTGGCTCTGAACCTCTCTGGTGGGGAAGGAACCGGAGCTGGTGCGGGAGGTGGAACAGTACCAACTATACAGACTTGGACTCACCTCTATGCACAGCACTGGTTGTGGAACCAAACTCCTGGAGAGGGGCTGGAGTTGCCCAGGGTGAGAGGCGCCGGGCGGGTGCGGGGATACTCTCGAGTCCCCAGCTGAACGCCACTACAAACTGACGGGCTGAGAGAAGAACAACAGTATATTGTGTTAATGCAGCAGAGATGTATTACGCTGGTGGCGTATTTTACAATTAAAGCAAACACAAAGCTGTTAGTGAGCCTCGTCTGTGCTGCAGCTACTTGGCCAGTCACCGTTACTCACATCCTGTAGCTGTTTAGTTGAATTGACTGGATCAGGTTGATTTTATGTGTGATCCATGACAGCCTCATATTATCCAATCACTTCTGTTCATCCATCATGCCCTCATACGGAGCAGAGCGGTGAAAGACACAGATCGAGAGAACAGGAAGGAAAGTTGAGAGAGACAGAGAGGGAAAGAGAAACAGTGTACCAGAACACCAGCTCTTGTTACAAACCACCAGAGACCCTCCTCGACTGCCAAAATCTCCAAATTTGAACCCAAGCTTTCTGGCTGCTAATTATTCCTCGAGCATGGTCTAAACTAAATTTATGACACTAAGCTGGCGCTCCTTGTGGCATCATAAATTAAACTGGCAAAGTGTTTTAGAATCAAACTAAGGCCCCCTGTCCTCCAGTGAAAGGAAGGAAAATTAAAAAGTGGTGAATGTAAACGTGGATATTCACAGAGCCAACTCTGTGACCCGCCTCTCCTTTTCTAAGCAGCTGCCTTGTTAATTTTATTTTATTTTTTGTATTTTCTGTGTTCTGTGTTGTTGTTTTTTTTCCTGAGGCTGAGCAGAATAAACTGACAACAAAACCGCTTGTAATTTAATGAGTCATTGCTGTGTTTCCAGTGACTTTTTAAGCACCAAACTTTGGTGTTTTTTATGGACCTGTGGCTGATTTTCTATTAGGCATAATGTCACAAAAATGTGGTTGTATTTTACAAAGACATCGCTGCGTTTCCATCAGGGACTGTTTCCCCAAAACCAGGTATTTTAAACCAAGCGGCAACCTCGGGGCTGAAAAATGACGCCAACACTTTTTTGCCATAAAAGTTGCAGTTCCTCTAATGGCCACTTGAGGCTGGCTCCAAGATCGAGTTAATCCCCAAAGACCCCCATGTTAAAATGCCCAACTGTGTAACATGTTTACAGGCTGCTACAAAAAACAGTTTGGGCTCTACAGCTGATTTAGTTAATTTCCATGTTTATTACGTCACTCACCCGTTTCTATTTCGATAAGGCTTAAAGTTACATAAAGGTAAGGGGAGGTGGAGGGAGTTTACTTTCTTACTCTCTGTTACCTATTTGTGCCTCCCGTTAAACAAAATACTGGAATCAGCCTATAAAATATCTGTGATGTTTAAGATTTTAATTGACCTATGGCTAAGCCACGCCCCCCCCCCCCCCCCCACTCGGACCAACTTTAAACATTCAGTAAGCGGCGCTATGGCAGGTGTCACAGTACACGGTATTTCGCAGGAGGCAATTGATGATTTTTGGAGACATAACGATCAGATGTCATTGAGAAGTAACCAAAAGGGCCTAAACTACGCATTGGAGGGATATATTCATCATTTTATTGTTGAGAAGGTCGATGAAAAGCTTAAATTACAAGCCAAAATTTACAGGTCACAGTGTACGCTTGTGAACCGCATCTGGTTGCCGTCACCATCAAAGACAACAAGTTAAAGTGCCACTGAAGTTAAGGTTTTTGGCTCAGAATATGAGAAAAGGATAACGGCCTTTTTACCATCTTTACCAAGAGTGTCTCTCCGTTAGTTTGGTGCTACAGTATTTACACTGAATCATTCAGCATAGTGTGTGTTCAGCGAATGTTAGGAAGGACTCTTGCCTTGCCTCTGTAGGAGCATGTGTGGAAGGAGTGAATGGCAGGATGGGGAGGATAGTTACAGCCTAAGCATGAAAACGTATCGTCTTCCTGACTCTCGCTCCTCAGTCATGTTTAGTGCGCCCCTGCACTAGGATTTGTCTCTAAATGCAGCAAGAGCTGAGTGAGCACCAACGTCATGTCTTTCCCTCAGAAAGGGAAATCAGGTTCCAAAAACAGAAAAGAAACAAAGAAAAGGACAGAAAGCAAAATAATTTTGTTTAAAAAATAAGGGTGATTGAGGTGCAGGGGGTCCACAGAGACTGATCATGCATAGGGCCCAGAATTTGGTGCTACACCCCTGATCTTAGTGCAGGGGTGGACTGAACCACTTAGTGCCTGTAAGGGGTGTTTAAGGGGAGTCTATAATGTGTCATTGTGTTGGTGCTTTAAAGCCCTGTAAAGTAATATGATGTTGTTGATCAATAACCTTGTTTGGGTCCTCTGTTTCACTCAAGCAGCATATTTTGTGTGATCACCTGCAATATACTGTAGCAAGCGCACAGGTAATCGCTGCAATGTTGCAGGTAGTAAAGGTGGAGCTCATTTTAAATGCTTTATGTACGGATGGGTAGTGCCATCTATAATTCTTAGGGCTGTCAAGCAATTAAAAACAATCACACATCAATTTTTGCTGTAAAAGTATGTTGTCAGACGTGTCGTAGTAAAGCTGCTGTATTTTGGACACAGTTGTCCCCATGTCCTTGACCACCCAAACTGGTTTGTGAGGGAGTTAGTTAGTCGGTCAGTCACAGGTAGGCTGACTCAGTTTGTGTCTGAACACCTGGTCGAGTGTGGCCTGACGAGGCTGGCTGCTAGCATTAGCATCAGAGGCTGTGCTAGCTCGGACCTCCAGGTTCGCTGCTAAAGGCTTTGTGTTGATGTGATACTTCAGGCTTGCAGTACTTTGATGGTATGAAATTTCCTTCCTGCAGAACCTGCAGAACTTGCAGAGAGCGGTGCTCCTATCAACATCTGGGCATTTCCATAAATGTAAATGTTCCATTCACGGGGCCGAGCAGCATCGTCTCGTCTGCCTCCATCATGTGACAAAGACACTGAGGCCTTCAATGACACACCAGGTCAAAGGGCACCACGGAACAGCATTAATCAGCTACATTTTTTTAACGTGTTATTTTTTATATGATTAATTAATAGAAATTAACACATTATTTTGACAGACCTAATAATTATACATCATCATGGTGAATGAAATAGTAGTCTGATTATCAGGCTGCCGTGGAGAATACTAATTTTCACATATCAATCTTTAGCTCTGTGTTTTTATGAGCCGCACGGTGGTGCAGTGATTAGCATTGTTTCCTCACAGCAAGAGGAATCCTGAACCCAGGGTAGGGGGTTCGAGCCCCTCTGTACGGAGCCTGCATGTTCTCCCTGTGTCAGCGTGGGTTTCCTCCAGGTGCTCTGACATGTTCTCCCTGTGTCAGCGTGGGTTTCCTCCAGGTGCTCCAGCTTCCTCCCACAGTCCAAAGACATGCTGTGAATGGT
>NC_065529.1:49813757-49866075 GCF_006386435.1 Epinephelus moara | reverse complement strand
AGCGTGGGTTTCCTCCAAGTGTTCCAGCTTCCTCCCACAGTCCAAAGACATGCAGGTTAATTGGTGACTCTAAATTGTCCGTAGGTGTGAATGTGAGTGTGAATGGTTGTCTGTCTCTATGTGTCAGCCCTGTGATAGGCTCCACCCCCCCAACAGGATAAGCGGTGACAGAAAATTAATTATTTTTGTTTAAGTAATCTGAGTTTTCAAAGTAACTAAAGCTGTCAGATAAATGTAGTGGAGTAGAAAGTACAGTGATTCCCTCTGAGATGTAGAGGAGTGGAAGTATAGAGTACCATAAAATAGAAATACTCAAGTACAAGTACCACAAATATCTCTAAATTGTAATGATAGCAGTTGCAAAGTGTTCCACTCAGTGCTAATTACTTACAACTATTAATACATTTAACATCGCAGTTCATCAGTAGTCTCGACAGAAAAATCAGTTTTAAGTGTAAATGAGATGCCAGAGTGCATAAAACATCAAAACAGAGCTTGTTCATCAGACAATATATGGGGGAAGGACGGGGTGGGCGATATGGCCCTAAAATAATATCACGATATTTCAGGATATGACAAATTAGTAAAAATATTTTTTTTAATTACTAATTTAAGAACATAGAATTGCAACAAAATCAGTGATGTAGTTTCACAGTTTGCTTCAAATATTCAGTAAAAACTAAATAAAAATGATCTCTCCTTTTTTTTAGTTTGTGAACAACAACAGTAACTCAGAGTGAGATTCAGATTCTGTTACAATATTAATAGTTCAACAAAAGATTTATGACAAAGCGACATTGACTCTCCTGTGCTAAGACGAGAGAAGAGAAGAAAATACGCTATGCTGCTGCCAGAGGAGCCCCTGAATGAGTTCCCTCTGCAGAGTCTGAGGAGTCCTCGGCTGTTCATTAAGCATTCAGGACGCCACACTTTATTCCACGCTACTGAAGCTGCTCCTCTTTTTGGAACCACCAAGGAGTCGAGAATAATTTCGCTTTCAGCCATGCTTGTTGTTGCTGTGGGTAACAGTATGACGTCAGTATGTCAACAAGTCTAAATATCGATTATCATAATGAAGTCAATGAATTTTTTATTTGATATTAAATATTATACTGATATTATTGTGAACATGATGATACAGCGCACCCCGACTGGCAGGACCCCCCTGGCCCCCCACTAGAGGATGAGCTGGGCCCCCAGTGTCCTCAAATCCTATAAACGCCCCTGGCAGGACATACTTGTACTTATAGTGAAGTATTTCTTAAGAGTGGTTTAAAGAGGAATCTTCCAACATGTGTGTGTGTGTGTGTGTGTGTGTGTGTGTGTGTGTGTGCGCGTGTGAGAGAGAGAGACATCACCTGACGCCTCTCTCGCACCCTTTTGTCTGGACAAAGGAGGAAACCTAGAAAAACTCGCTGCGAGTGACATAATGCAAACTTTTTCTTTCTCCTTTTTCTTGGGGGGTGCGGGGGCATGGTTTGTGCCATTTTGTGTTACAGCTCGAGTGAGTCATTGGTGGAAAGAGGGGAGGAAGATTTGAGAAGAAATATTGCTGTTAAATGAGTTTGGACAGCATGACATCACGGGGTAATTAAAACAGCTTTCTGGAATTCCGTTTCCAATTCCTGCGCTCAGGTTTGTTGGAGGATTTTTTCGAGCACCTGCAGGTTGGTGTGTGAGTGAAATATTTTCACTGGACGGAGTTCAAACTTTGAAGGGAAAGAGAAAAAAACGGAGGCAGCGGCATTACGCCATTCTTGCCTCTCTTGGAAAAAAAAGTGGGATTTAAAGAAGTTTCTTACAAGATATCCAGCAGAATCGTGCCGTGGAGGCTTTTATGCAAGTCCACTTCTCCTCAGCCTTTTCTTGGATTTCTGCACTTTGAACACAGACAGGATCTCTGCAGCACTATGGTTCTTACAGATGACGGATGGGGGAATAAGGCTTTGCAGGATGTGTTTCTTCAGCTTATAAAACTCAGTTACAGTCCACATCTTTGCTTTTACAACCTTGCATATGTCTATAGCCTGTTTGAGACGGGAGAAGCACTTTTTATTCATTTCACCTCTGGCAGAGCGCAGAGTGAGCTCAGAGGATGAAAGACTCGGACCAAACAGGACTGCTTTCTCTTCTTTGTTTCATCAAACAGGTCAATTAATCTGCTCACACTGCGCTTTATTACAATGACGGCCTGGCAAAAGGCAAAAGGGTTTTAGGATGAAAGTTGTGAAGCGTCTCTCTCTTCTTCTGAGCTGCTGGACTCTCATTTACCTGCATCCCGTCCTCGGTTCACTCAGCCGGACCAGACCAACCGAGCACCACCACCACCGGCTTGGAGAGGCAGCGGAGCGCGCGGCAGGCGGCGGGGAAGGAGAGCAAGCCCACGGAAGAGCCGGCAGAGGAATCGCTGGGTCCTCACCAGCCGCGGGCAGGCAACCGGTGACTACTACTGGGACGTGGAAACCTTCACCGGTGAGTCCGGCGAGGATAACGCGGATCCGCGCGGGCCCGCCGTTAATCAAGGGCGAGACGACTGTTATTAAGAGCAAACTTGCAGCGGCTACTTCTGCGTCCTCGCCATCGCGCAGCGGGACCGTGCCGGTAAACCGTGCACAGCTGCAGCAGCAACAACGGGACAGAGCAGTCAGCTCAGGGCGCAAAGACGCTGTGCGCCCCTGGCTGCCCGGCGGGGATGCTCATGGTAAAGCGCACGCTCCCGCGGCTCTTAGCGCGCATGCAGCAGGGAAAGGAGTCGGGACTGCGGCTGCTGGAGGTGGAGGAGGCGGCGCACCGGGGAAAAAAATAGGGAAAGTTGCTTCCAGAGCTAGTGCCGCTGCTCCAGTGCGCACCGGGCCTCCTCAAAGAGCTACCGGTGCGCAAAAGCAGCAGAACGCGGGTCCGCTGGCGCAGCGAGGAGCCAGCAGCAAGACCCAGAAACCGAGCGACCGGGAGGCGCACCACAAACAGCCGCTGGTTATTCCTCACGACTACATGCTGTCGCTGTACTGGTCTCTCTCCACCGGGGACCTGAACAGCAGCGCTCTGCATGAAGCGGGTCTGGCCAACACCATCACCAGCTTCGTGGATAAAGGACAAGGTAAACACAACCGCTCTCCTCCAGGCTTTCCCTCTTTTCACGCCTCTGTCACTGACACATTTTCTCCGCTTGTTTCTGACAGCAGTTTTCCTGATGCTGTGTGACTCTTTGGATCACACATTTGGTCACACACAGTTCCAGACACATTTTATCGGTTTAATTATGAGTCTGATTCCCACATGTAACAAACACTTCTTTCAACCCAAGCTGAGCACAGATGTTATTTCTGAGTGAGGAGGTGATAAAATGTGTCACAGGAGGAAAAAGTCGAGACAGCATCACAATATTTTGCACAGCAATACTGTATGGATACATAAAGATATTTTTATTTCATTGATTTTTAATATTGGAAGTACAAATGTAACTTTAGGTATCCCACTTGAATAATTAAATCAACTGATTTTTCAGTCCACCACAAACATTTTGCTGCAATAGAAGTGGTTTAAGTGAGACGAACTGAAAACTTTATCCTAGATGGTGACACCGTCTGTCTTTGGGGACATAATTTGCGCTTTCAAAATCGCAGTATTTATTATGGCAATACTCAGCATGATTATTAGATAAGGCAGTGAAAATACTCTCAGTATAGTGTACACTTAAGGTGGTGTAGATTTTTCTAGGTGGCTAAAACACATTTTGTTGCTGAGCCCTTGCTTAGCTTCTGTGTCTCCAAACTGGGGGCGTGCTGAATAACATCTACTATATGTAAATCACTGACTATGGATAAATACCCCACACAACCTTTCTTCCAAAAAAAGCGAACTATCCCTTTAAGTATTGTGATAATATGGTATACTGTGGGGCCTCTGGTGTTATCCACCCCTCATAGATCTTAATTCTCTTTGTTTAAACAAGGTAAAATGGGAACAGCAGATGAAATAAACCTCTGTACTTCCCATAAATTATCTTTAAATACCACTCCTTCGGAATATTACTGAGTCTTTCACACATAAACCATGTAGCCCATCTCCACTGCCACAGCGTTAAAGGAAGCCCCTGTTACAGTTTGAGGGCTGATTTTGGCAGCATTACAGAGCTGTGTGCAACTGTGAAGCAGTATATCACCTAATGATTAAATTTTCTTGGGTCTGAAATTCATTTTGGGGCTGTGATATAATCTAGAGGATGATTCATGGCAGAGAAAAGCTGGTGCTGATTTTATGTATCAGAGTAATTGACAAAAGAAGGGACACAACAGGAGCTGGTACAGGATGCAGGGTGAGAGCTGAGGTGCTGAGGAAGAGGAACCAGAGGTTGTGAATGAGGAGGAAGGCTGGGAACACAGAGGGGAGAGATGATGTGTTATTTCTGGATTGGCAGATCAGAGGGAGCGGACTGGAGGTCAAACACCAGTCTGCAGGTTACTAGAGGAGGGCGGCGCAGGAAACAGGGCTGTAAATTGTCTAAATGTAGACATGTCTGTGTTCGGGAGTCCGTGAGGTAGGAGAGCTGGAGCATCTGGAGGGGAGTCACGAGGGTCAGCCGCTGATATACACACATACACAGGGAATGATGGGAAAAGAGATGACGCTGTTACTCATAACTGTGCTGGAGCTGACTTCAAAGCTGCAGGAAGCTGCTGCGAGCTGAGTGAGCTATCACACATCTAAATGTCACTCTAGTATGTGAGAAGATTGAATCTGTGAACTAAACTTGTAGCTGGAGCCAGCTACACTGGAAACACGGGGAAACAGTTAGCATGGCTCTGTCCAAAGGCAACAAAATCCTCTAAAGCCAAAGCATCCTCACTGTGACCTCGTCACATGTCCACGTTTGGTCATGGACTTTCCACGTCCACATATGACGTCCAAGGTACCCTGGGTGTGTTGGTACATTGGTACAATGCGTGAACTGGCGTTTTTTTCCTTCACCAACAAACGCACGTGGTTGGGTTCAGGAAAAAATAACAGGGTTTGGCTCTACAATGTTATGGGAAGCGAACACTGGCCGCCAGTGAAAGTTAGTTGTTGGACCCATCCACCACCCGTCCTGCCTGCCCCACTTGGACCTGCGCCCCCTTAAGTTACGTAGTTGTCCTGCAGCATTTCCCCCCGTGAATCTTGCTGATGTGACGGCAAGGACGGCTTTTTTGTTGTTGGTGCCTGACGCCAGAAGTCACCGACCAAACAACGACATGTGACGACTTCAGAGTGAGACCAGGTTGCTGAAGCTCACTAAGTAAAGCTACAGTTGGTGATTTTATAAAAATAACTTTTTGTCATATTTAATGAAACTGTCAGTCCACACAGTAGTTCATGACATAACAACACGCTCTCATTCCAACTCATCAAATACTGCCGCTTTGTAAATAAGTGCCCCAGCTGCCCTCCTGCTTCAGTTTGGACGTTCACGGACGGCATCCCAACTGATGCATGTTGCATCATTGTTTCTTCTCCAAATACATTTCCATTTTCACAGGAAATGTACAGTTTCTGCTTGTTGCATGCATACAGTCAAAAACACTTACAATGTACTTAAACACTTTGTTTTTAGGTTTACTGTTGTAGGTTTAGGCAACAAAGTCCATTGTTGTGTTGAGAAAAAACACCTGCCCTGTTTGGTTCAGTTCAATCAAACTCAAGTTAATTTGCCCCCTCAGTGCGGTTTGTTTGTGCAGGTGTGAACACACCAAAACAACCGGACTGAGACCTTCTTGAAGAGGTGGTCTCAGTCCGGTTCCAAATGAACTCTGGTGCGGTTGGTTTGTGGTGAGAAGGTGTTCCGACCTGGATGTGAAGCAACTGCAGTCACATGACACATTGTTTGGGTTAAACATGAGCATGTTACAGTCCTGGAGGATTATTAATGTGCACCTCCTCCTGTACTGCCTTAATATGCACATTCAGCACATCCAATGCATCAAAACATTGTTTTCTAGTTGGAGCCGCGCCTCGTTTTCAAACTGTATGGTTTGACTAAAATGAACAATGACAGCAATATAGTCCACGATGAGCAGCGCTAAAATCAACCTGCGTAGTTGTCCCTCCATTGTGACATTAGAAAGTGTCACATTTATCTTGCAAGTGTACTCTTCTTCAACGTTTGCTTTACTTCCTGGATTTTTCCCACATGGAAATTGTAATTCAAATTGTAATAAAATTAAAATTCACTGTACTTAGAAATAAAGTGACTTGACACATTTACGAGTCACTTGCGGTCCATTCAGAGTGGACCCATGACTCTTTTGGACCACGACCCACCAGTTGGGAACCACTGGACTAAGTTGTATATTCTAAAGAGTGACAATACTACATTAATTGCAGGTGACATTAAAAAGAGCCTGGTGCATATCATACTGCTGTGGAGTGTTTTGGTGTGTCTGTGTCATCGACATTAAGCTGAGGTAACAGGGAGCACAAAGATGCTAACTCAATGAACGGTTTTAGGACTCATTCCTGGGACACTCTGTTTGGGGTTATGTTCCAAACTATTTCTAACCCGTATTACAACTTGTCATTTTTATGTTTTTTTTTTGGATTGTATAAATTAAACAAATAAAATGTATTAACTTCAGAGGCGCTGCCAGGTCAGGGTGTGTACAGGTATCAGACAGTTCAGTTGAATGCTTTGTAAGGCCCGTTCAAGACACCTTTTGCCAAATTTAGGACAGATTTTTGGACAAATCATGTTTGCATCACTTTTTATGGAGTCAGTAATATTTGACATTAGAGAACAATATGTTTGATTTGAAACCAAGTTTCCAGGGGCCCGTGCACACGCATTTAGCTGTGTATATTTATACTTATATATTTACATGTGAGTGCTGTTGCACTTTGGTTTCTGTAAGTGTGTATCTGTGTGTGTTTCTAACCATCTGGTTGGTCACTGGCAACACTGCTGCTCTCAGTGATCTACGGCCTCAGGAGGGTAAATAAACACTCCTCGCAGCCACAAGTCGGGTGGCCCCCCTGTGTAATGTTATCTTTACGGTGTAAAACTGTTTGAAACAATGTTTAAATGACCAGAGTTGAATATTTCTAGCCCTGCTAAAGGTTTACGTTTCAAGCACTTAATGTACTTTTAATTTGGGCTTTATTTGTTTAGTGTGTCCTCAGCAAATCGCTGGTGACCTCCTCCACATGCTGAGGGGGTGAGCAGAGGTGTAACTGATGGCCTGACACATCTCTTCCCCCTCACTTGTTCACATAAACTCACTTCCCCTTTTCTTTCTTTCTTTCTTTCTTTCTTTCTTTCTTTCTTTCTTTCTTTCTTTGCCTCTCTACCTCTCCTCTGTTTTGCCACATGTTGGACTTTCAGATCTCTTGAAAAATAAAAGAAAGCAGACAAGGAGAACAAAACAAGGAAAGGAAAACAAGGAGGACAGGAAAAAGATGAGGATGAAAAAAGTGAACAAACAAAATGGAAAAAGAGTAAAGAAGGAACGAATAGGAAGATGAACCATTTCCCGTTATTTTGTTCACTCTGTTCATATCAGTGAGACTAGGCTGAATATCTCTCTGTATAATGCAACAGAGTTTAACAGAGCCACAAACTACGTCCTATAAAGTTATCATACAGTTAAATAAACACCTCTCTGAAACAGAACCGACATGTTCTCCCTGTGTCAGCGTGGGTTTCCTCCAGGTTCTCCAGCTTCCTCCCACAGTCCAAAGACATGCAGGTTAATTGGTGACTCTAAATTGTCCGTAGGTGTGAATGTGACTTCTGTCCGATACGATCTCCACCCTGACCCACTTCGAAGTCGTCAAATACCGCCGCTTTGTCAGTGATTTCGACGTCAGACACTGACACCAAAAGTTCCCTTTGGTGGTGGTATGATATACCACCAATTGACCTATGGCTAAGCCACGCCCCCCTCCACTCACTCGGACAAACTATCAACATTCAGTGACCGGCGCTATGTCAGGTGTCACAGTACACGGCATTTCACAGGAGGCAACTGATGATTTTTGGGGACATAACGATCAGATGTCATTGAGAAGTAACCAAAAGGGCCTAAACTACGCATTGGAGGGATATATTCATCATTTTATTGTTGAGAAGGTCGATGAAAAGCTTAAATTACAAGCCAAAATTTACAGGTCACAGTGTACGCTTGTGAACCGCATCTGGTTGCCGTCACCATCAAAGACAACAAGTTAAAGTGCCACTGAAGTTAAGGTTTTTGGCTCAGAATATGAGAAAAGGATAACGGCCTTTTTACCATCTTTACCAAGAGTGTCTCTCCGTTAGTTTGGTGCTACAGTATTTACACTGAATCATTCAGCATAACGTTTGCCAACCTTTGTTATCTCTGCCATTACAGATAAGTTAATGAAGCTAAGCTCCAGAAGTTAACGTTAGCTTAACTAGAGCCCTTTGGACAACAGCTAACAATGATGTACGATCACCAAAGTACAAAACTAGAACAAAATAGGCTAATGAACTCCCAGCAAACAAGGTGACATGATGAACAACGCAGCTAGGAGCTAACGTTAGGCTAACTTTAGCTAACGTTAGCTAGAGATGTTAAAGATAACTTTATATTTCTTTCCAGCAAAGTGACAATATGTTGCCTCAAACACAATGTTGACTTACCTTAGAACAGATGTAGACATCATTGTTAATCTTATTCACGTTGAGTTGATGTTGTGGTCTAACGTTACCACACAACTTTATCCAAAGGAGACACTTTTCTCGGTTGAGATGTGGTTTAAAGTGTAAAAAATACACCTGGTCGCCCAGCCTCTCAGGATACCTTGTGTCAGAGTTGCATGTACCCCATGCACACCGTTTGACCATTTTTAAACTTCAAATCTCAGAAAAAGCTCATAAAACCGAACAAACTGACTTTCTGTAATGCATTTCAATGAACGTCCAGGCAGAGAATGTCCCAGTGTATGGGAATGGCTATACACACTGTGATTGGCTCATCGCGTCTGAGGGCGGAGCTTAGCCATAGGTACTGTGATTGGCTCATCGCGTCTGAGGGCGGAGCTTAGCCATAGGTCAATTGGTCAAATAGCACCTGTCTGAAAGTCCCTATAGAGCTGGCAGGAGGGGAGGTGGATGGCTCCTACAAACCCTGGACTTTAACTTTACCTAAACACATGCTTGTGTTACTTAAAGGGATAGTGCAGATTTTTGAAGTGGGGTTGTGTGGGAAACTTATCCATAGACAGTGTATTATTAGAGTAGATGTCAATCGGCACGCCCCCAGTTTGGAGAGGAAGGATCACATGGACGCCAAGCAGTAGCTGCTGTGGAGGGGTCAGCAGCAAAACATTTTTTAAAAAAAAAAAGTCAGTGTCTAAGTGTACGTTAAATTGTCAGTATTTTCACTGCTTTACCTTTCCGTCAGACAGCCTGTTCTGACAGGGAAGATATTAATGTCTTCAGTTTGTCATCTATGCTCTTGTCAAAGCTACCAGACATTAGAAAACATTAATTTTAGCTTGCTGAACACAGGAGCTGCTCGTCTGCTGCTGCTTCGATCAGTGAGTTTGTTTGTGTTATTGTGTGACTTTGGATACTGATTTTTTAGGTGGCTAAAACACATTTTGTTGCTTTGCTTCCATGTTGGACTCCAGACTGTTTCTCCAAACTGGGGGCATGCAGGTCAAAATCTACTGTAGGTAATATACTGACTATGGATAAATACCCCAGACAACCACACCTTTAAAAATCTGAACTATCCCTTTAATGCACTTGCAGCATTGTGGGTCTTGTGTCAGGTGGATAATAAGCTGAGAGAGAGAGAGACAAAACTGTCTGCCAAATTCACGCTGATGTCAATTTTTAAGCTTCATGAAAGTAGGATTTATCGCAGTACAAATACTTTCAGCCTTCCTGTTTTAGAAGTACGTGACAGTTTGTAAAATCGAATTCCTCTCAGTTTGAGCTTTAATCAGATCTTCCACAGAGAAGTGCCAGGATGTGTGTGTGTTGTCGATGGTTTGTTTCCTCTACAGCAGATGCTGGTTAACTGTCTATCGGCAGTTAAATAGCTGCAGGTCCATAATAACAGGCCTGTTTACAGTCCGATGTGGTCTCCCTGTCTGGTTCTAATGTACTTTTCAATGCATGCTTAAGTCCTGGATAGGAAGGAGGGGGAATGACGTGAGAAGAAGTGAGCAGAGTGGAGAGATCTGCTGCTGCTGCCGCCGCCACTGCTGCTGCTGCTGTGTGTGTGTGTGTGTGTGTGTGTGTGTGTGTGTCTGTGTGTGTGTGTGTGTGTGTGTGTGTGTATGTGTGTGTGTGTGTGTGTGTGTGTACACTTTAGTGGATGTGGATTTCATTGCTGGATTCCATTTAGACATGGAGGTTCACTGGTTTCCCTCACTGACAACAAAAGAAAACATTACACACCACACCATTCAGTCCATTCCTCCTGATGTTTTTGTGCTTGTGTGTGTGTGTGTGTGTGTGTGTGTGTGTGTGTGTGTGTGTGTGTGTGTGTGTGAAGCAATATGAGCATGCTGTAAAGAAATGTGTAAACATTTTTGTTATTCTCACCCCCTTTCTGTTTTTTTAATTTCTCACTTTCTGCTCGTGCCACGTGTGCACATCAGGGTTGCAACTCACTACCACATTTACCTCAGCCCCGAACCAACTACAGGAGATTTTTTCAAATGTCCAACAGTCTAAAACCAAAATTATTTCGTTTACTATCATATGACAAGGAAAGGCATGAAATTATCACACCAGAGGGGATGGAACCAGCAAAACGTCCTGCCCAAATGTTTATAAGAGCATATTTTAAGTCTTAATAAAATGTGTTAAACTTAACTCAACCTGACTAAGTTATCTCTGCCATTCAGCTTAGATATACCATAAGGCTTCAATTAAAAGCCCAGTCCCTTTTACTAGCCCAGTGTGGCTACACATTTTGACGAATAAACACCTGTCTTAGTCGGACGCCTGATCTGGTTGCTAATCAGTTCATTTTTTTGCAGAAGTTCTTCAGATTCTTGACGACCTCAAATCATGTGTCCATTCCTCGGTCACCCCTGAAGTTATTCATCTTCCTTTAGTCCGCAAGAGTCCTCAGATCAAAAGAATCAAAAGGGTTTTTCAAAAATATTTATCCAAGTTGTGAGGATTGTTTTAACAGGATGAAGTGATGTGTTGGTGTGCCAGTTGCTGTAAACCTCCAGTGCCATAATCATCTCGCTCTGATCCCCTGTCTGTCAGAGTTAGATCAAATAATTCATAATTAATATGTTATCTGAAGCCTATTTTTTCCAACAACTAATATTCATATTAGTTTGAATAAACAATTTATGTTTCCTGATCTTTGCTGAGTGACAGTTTTGTGTTAAAGGCATTAAAAGCCTGTTCCAAATACAGGCCTGTTGAGTTCAGTGATTTAAGCAAATAATAGCCCAGGCTATAAATTGAAGTTTTACTGTATTATGCTAAAAGAAATATCCACTAGATGTCGCCGTGTCTTTAAACAGTTTGCCTTAGCAGTTCGCCTCCTGCAGGACGTTATAAGAAAAGGTCACGGCAGACATGACGGCTCAGTGTGGTGGGATTTTCAAAGGTGGACATATTTCTTTCAACATGGTAAAGTTTCAGAGGTCTTACTGAGCAGATAAAAAACATACTCTACCAAATGGTTCATTTGTCCTTTTATGGTAAAGGTAGTAAAGCTGAGCTAATGTTGTGTGTTGTTAAATGAAACATTTAATATGATCCTATATTTATATATGGGTGCTTCTGAGTAGGACTTTTTATTGTCTCATGCCCCGTGCAACCAAACAGTTGAATTGATCTTTTATTGTAAAAGTTGTACAATTTTTATAAGATAGAAAAAGGATGAATATTCGCTCTTGATTATACCATATGTTTAATGCTTTTCCATTATATATTTGATGAAAAACATATATCAGTATGCTTTTTTAACCATTTCAGTCAGGACCACTTTAGTCAAAGGAAACTTTGCAGTATTATATTTGGCAGTACGGCTCTGTTCTGGGGCCCCTCTGCCTTTCCTAGGCCTACACAGAAAGCCTGAAGCAGAGAGAGCACACCTCTCTGCCCTTCCATGCGCCTACATGGAGAGACTAAGGCAGGGAGAGCAGCAGTAAAGAACCCCGGGAACAGAACAGAGCAGCATCAATGACAAACAGAAATGACATTGATAAGTCAGACACAGCATGAAAAGGAGGAGCTGGGGTGGAGGCAGGTTGCAAAGCAGCTTGCAGAGGAAGTAGCAACAGTAGGCAGGCCAGAGCAGTTTAAATTGGGCGCCCTGAATGAGATTCACCAATTGGTTGCATAGAAAGGAATCATGTGATCTATCAGCTGACTCCCTTCATCAATCAGCTGATCCATCAGTTGATTGGGCTGCTTGAGATCAGCTGATGTAGCTGGGATGTGAGCTGAGCTTGACATTATGTCCTTCCTGAACTGACGCTAATGTCTGCTTAATGTCTGAGATGTTTTCAATGTACTGTAAGATATGTGTTTGTATATTAACACATTTCAGGCATCGTAGCAGCGTATGGTTTATAATTTTGATATTTACGGCCCCACGCTGGCGATGGCCATGGCCGCAGGAATTATGTTTTCTGGTTTTCCGTCCGTGCCATTCTCGTGACTGCAATATCTGAAGTGATCATTCTCGTGAGCATGATATCTCACAAACACCTTGAGGGCATTTCTTAGAATTTGGCGCAAATGTCCACTTGGACTATACAAAACATGTTTTTGGCTACAACTCAGGAATCCATACCCTAATTATGACAAAACTTGACACAAATGTATAACAGAATAAAATAATGAAGGTTAAAAGGTCAAAGGTCAGCTTGACTGTGACATCATCATGTTTTAACGTCATATCTCAGGAACAGAAGGGGAGACATTTGGTCAGATACTGAATTGGTGACTCTAATCTTGAAACTGTGCTGATTGTATAGATCTTCTGTGTGTGAAGCATCCATGTTTTCACTGACATGGACGGAGACTGTAACTGCAACTGGACAGGTCTGCAGAGTCGTACGGTCACAAGGTGGTAATTCTAGTTTTGTTCTGGTTTACAAATACTATGAAGTGTCTTCCCAACTGTTTGGTAGAGGCCTAAACAAAACAAAACAAAACAAGGAGATAAAAACTGCAAATATTTTTTCAAAGTTTTTTTTTGTTAGTGTGGACATTAAAGGTTAAAAAAGAAAAAGTTGCAGATTAATTTTCTGTCGATTGTCTGATTGATCAGTTTAGTGATACTTACAGTTTTTATATGCTTCATGCCTTTGTGTGTGTGTGTGTGTGTGTGTGTGTGTGTGTGTGTGCAGCATGTGTGTATTCACATCTGTTTGTGCCTTTAAACCTGCTGTCCCTTCTCTCAGTGCAGCTGGTTACACCTGCACTATTTACATGTCTACAAGTCATTTGTCCACTTCCTGTGTGTGTATTTGCCTCTCTGTCAGTCAGAACTGATATTTCTGTTTCTTTGTGTCTCTGTCCTCCCTCGCAGATGAGCGTGGGCCCCAGCTGAGACGGCAGAGGTATCACTTCAACGTCAGCTCTCTGGAACGAGACGGGCTCCTGGGGGCCGAACTACGCATCCTGAGGAAGCGCCTGTCTGACCCCCGCAGGGCCTCGATGGGATCCACAGCCACTGACAGAGGGGGTGGAGGAATCTTGTCCCCGTGCCTGAAGCTGTACACCTGCGCTTCAGGTAAACAACAGACTGTGCTGCTCCAGACGAAGACAATGGAGGATCTGCTCAGCGGAGGCGGATTCAGCAGCAAATGGGAAGTGTTTGACGTATGGAAAGTCTTCAGGGGCTCCAAAACCCAGCAGAACCAGCACTCCCAGCAGCTGTGCTTTGAACTGGAGGCTCTGGAGCACAGAGGCGGTCGCCCCATGGATCTGCGCACCCTGGGCTTCGCCCGACCCGGCAGGACCAACAAGGAAAAGGCGTTCTTCTTGGCATTTGGCAAAAGCAAGAAGCGGGACCTTTTCTACAACGAGATCAAAGCGCGTTCAGGCCACGACAATAAAACCGTCTATGAGTACTTGTTCACCCAGCGACGAATGCGCCGAGCTCCTGCTACGAGGGGGGCTAAAAAACCGATGCAGCAGCAGCCGCCGCCACAGACCCTCCCCCAGCATCAGGTAGTGAAGACGCAGACGAAGCCGCGTTGTCACAGGAGACGACTCCATGTGAACTTTAAAGAGATGGGCTGGGACGACTGGATCATCGCGCCGCTGGAGTATGAGGCCTTTCACTGCGACGGCGTCTGCGACTTCCCTATCCGCTCGCACCTTGAGCCGACCAACCACGCCATCATACAGACGCTGATGAACTCCATGGACCCAGAGTCGACGCCGCCCACCTGCTGTGTCCCAACACGACTCAGCCCAATCAGCATACTCTACATCGACTCGGCCAATAACGTCGTCTACAAGCAGTACGAGGACATGGTGGTGGAGTCATGTGGTTGCAGGTAGCAAAGAACTGTGGGACAAAGAGCGGGACAGAGAAAGAAAGACATTTCCTGCCCTTCACTTTGAGGGAAGACAGAACGATACTGAGCAAAAACAGCTCTTAGCTCTTCATCTGACTGTGACCGAACTCACTGCTATGCAACAGACATTAATCTTCACACTCAAGTGGACCATCAGACTGCATACCAAAGACTGTTACACACTGTTAAAGACTAAACAGAGACAGATAAACTCATGATGGGGATGCTCTTTAACACCCACTCTCTAACACTTGTGTTGACGTTGGTGGCGATGAGCAAGATGCATCTGAGAGAAGCCAAAAACAACCAGAGACGCTTCTGGATTAAAGTTCTGATCTCATGTTAGACTCAAACTGATTTTTTTTACTGCTTTTGTTTCTCTCTTCAGATTTGTATCTGATTGGTGTAAAAAGTTTGCGTGTAACAGAAATGCTATTGAAACATTAGTGAATTATACTCAAAAATGCCCTTTTTTCCAGCACTTATCTGCCTTTGTGCCTTGGCCCTTTCAGATGTACAATGAAGAGTAATTTGTGTGCCTTATCCAGGACCTTTTTATGAAGCATGTAAAGAATTTCTGATGTATAAATACAGGCCAGTGATGAAGTACTAATCTGACCTGCTCCAAGTGTGGGAAAGTTGCATAAACTACTCTTCAATAAAAAATGTCTGATTGACCGAGCTCCAAACTCCTATCAGTCTGAACCTCTGCCCCCCCAGACTCTGCAGACTAAACTATCAAAGGAATTCAGAAGATTTTCAGATGCCAAATCACAATTTAACCCGAGGATGGCTGTTAGAAAGCGGTTTTGTGGTCGGCTTCACAAACTGCTGCAAGTGCGGTCAAAAGTTACAGGAAGTTCGGTGATGAAAATTAGTTATGAGAGCAGGTATTAAAAAACACATTTCTTTTTCAGTTACTGTCTGTCAATTAACAGTATACAGAAACGTGGATTTTTAATGTTTTCTACATCTCAGTAGATAGATAGATAGATAGATAGATAGATAGATAGACAGATAGCAATACACACGATTCACATTTAACACAAATATAAAAGGGGACTAATAAAAGCAGGTTTAAGTGTCAGTGTCTATTTTAGATCATTCAGGGTGGTTATTTCAGAGGGAATGAAGGATTTCTTGTAGATGTTTTTTCAGTCCAGTAACTGTAGGAGTGGTGGAGGGGGTGAGAAGGGTCCTCTGTGATCAGGGTGACTTCCTGATCCCGGTTATACGGTTCAGATAGAGGAGAACTTCCTCCAGGAGCATGTTGGTCATCAGTGATCAGCCAACACATTCTCAGTCCGACCTTGTCAATATATCAACATTTGGTCATGGACTTTCCACGTCCACATACAACGTGCGAGGTACCCTGGGTGTGTTGGTTGTTGACGCTCTGGGACACCGTGTCAAGGTCTACATGTTACATGAATTGTCTTCTTTCAAGATACACTTCTGTTTTCACAGGACATTTAATGTTTACATACAGTTTCTTTCAAAGTAAAGGCGCTACGTGGGTACAACATCACAAATTGAGTTGGTTAGGTTTAGGAAAAAAGAACAGGGTTTGGCTTGGCTAATGGGACACGAACAATGCTCTCTTGGGTGAAAGTCAGTGTTTGTTAGACCCATCCACCACCCCTCCCAAACGCCCAATTTGGGCTTGTGCCGCCCTAAGTTCCGTCCTTGTGTGTCCCCCTGACACCGCCGGGCGCCGTTAACTATAACAGCAACCCGCTGCGTATCATACCGACATTAAAGGACACCTTTATTTGTTGGTTTCTTACGCTACAAGTCACTGCCCAAGCGCCGGATTTCGCTGGCCCATGTGTGTAGTGAATGGGCTAAAAAATGGACCTCATTGGACTGTGCACAGGTTCCATATGGACCCCAAGCCAATTGCTTATGACTAGGTTTACCCAAGTGGGCCCCAGAAAAGCTGTCCATTTTGGTCCCATTATACTCACTTGGTAGGCAGGTTGCCCTAGCATAACCAATGTACGGCCCACGTGGGTAAACCCAGTCGTGGGCAACTGGCATGGGGCACATATGGAACCTGTGGACAGTCCCATATAGGGCCCATGTTTTCAGGCCATTTACTACCCACTTGGGCCCTACATACAATTGTTGGCTGGGTGCTTCCTATTGTTTTTGGGACTTAAAGTTTCCATTGTTTTCTTCCCAATTTGATCAGTTGGAAAAGTCGTAAATAACATGAATCACAGGCACCTGAGCGAGAGATATGAAACATAGATATGACTCAGCAGTTGCAAAATTAGTGCAAAAATCCACAGAAATAACAAAAAAAGTAAGAATTCAAGTCAAAACTTTAAAATATGTTCAAAGTAGAGCAAAAAGTAGATCTTTGAGGCAGACTGCAGGTTCTATAGCAATGTGGAAAGATTTTGGTATCTAAAGTGTTCAGCTTTCTGTTTGTAGGCCGAGTGGTATTGACCGATTGTTTGAGCAGGCTTTGGTTGCATGCAGGTAAACAGTCCATCTGGAGAGCAAAAGAGATATCATCTGAAGACAGTCTGAATCGCTCTGAAGACAGACTGTAAACAATAAAGAGGAAGTCTTGGCCTTGATATCTGTTATCTGAATTTCCGCCGGCTACACCGGAACCCCGAAATATTGGCCGTTGCACCAAGAGACTGAGCCGCTGTCAGACAGACAGCCGATGGGTTCAGAGATTGTGCAGTCAGTGCAGCTGTGGCACCTCCACAAGAGATGAAACATGACCCAGCACACAAAATGTGATGTGCACAGAAAACACATAGCAGAAATTGAATTTTATTTTTTTAGCATCACTATGATGCAGTTTCCTGAATTTAAAAGATAACATGTCGTCTACGCAGAAGGAATTCTTCTTATCTGCACCTTAAACCTGACAGTTACAACAAACATGGATTCCTTTCAGTGACAAAATAACAAGAAACCAACTGTCTGTATTATTTTACAGTTTATTTCTTTTACAAAAAACATATGTATCTATATTTCAGCAATGTCAGAGTCCCTTCTCCGGGTAAAAGAAATGCATCAGGTATTTCCTGTTGCTCCCTAAACTCTCAGTGGCCACACTGATGTCACAGAGATGCTTCAACTATCCCTAAGTAACAGATAAAAGTAAAGCTGCATCATGCAGCAGTTCATAGTTATTATTTACAGAACTGACCTAAAAATGATGTAATGTGATGTCTGTGAATCGTAGATGTCCATGAAGCTCAATTCAAAAGGAGGACAAATTGACCCAAAATAAGTATAAAACAATCAAATCCATGGGATTTATCAACAAATAACAAGCAAACAAGACAATAAAATCCCAGGCTGAGAGGCAGCAGGAGCAGCAGCCCCCACACCACAGGCCTCTCTCCTCTGCAGCTGGCACAAAAGCTCTTATGCACCTCCACCCCAGGCCAGGTGCAATGCACCTCGTTAGGTAACGCAGCACACCTGAGCAGATCTACAACAGAGGGAAAAGGAGCAACAGGACACATACAGCTGTAACACAGAACTACACTGTAAATATGATTCAGATAGATGTGTGTATGGTTTTTACATAAAATTATGTGCAGGTTTCATGTTAAAAATCAATGTTTCTTTCTCATCCCAAGTCAGCACATATTGCAGCTTTGTCAGTGGCCTTTCACGTACACATAGTACGCACTTGGTATCCTCCTGTGTCTGCTCCTGGCAATCAACTAAAGCACATGGTTAGGTCGAGACAAAATGGTTTGGCTCTACATTCATACCGACGTGAGCACAGGGTTCCCAGGTGAAGGTAAATTCTGGAGTTTATTGGACCCATCCACCTCCCTCTCGCCCAACCTATACAGAATTTCCAGCTCCTTATATCACATCATTACCGGCAGTATTTCAACTTGTCGCTTTCCAGCTGCGCATCATAACACTGCGTGGCACCTGGAGGCGTGACATACCGCGGTGAAAAGTCGCTTTTTGCGTCAGGTGTCTGACACTGAAATCACTGACAAAGTTGTGGTATTTGACAACTTCGTAATGAGAACGGGCTGGTTCAGTATGTCTGAAATGGGCTGTTAGCCAGGCACCAGCTAATCTGGGCGCACTTTCTTTCTATGGTAACTTAAGGTCCGGACGTTGAGGAGGTTTCTACATGAAGCTGAATTATTCGCAGAGGTATCTTCCTATCCAAAACCAGCGTTATAACAATAATTGTTTTTCTAAAGCTTTTGTCACAGAGGGGCTGCTAACTACAGTGGCTGACCCGAAACACCAGTGGCACCTATTCAGAGTCAGTGTTTGGTTTGTCCATTCTGGGCTACTGTAGAAACATGGCGGTGTGACATGGTGATCTCCGTAGATGAGGAGCAGCTCTGTGTAGATATAAATGGCTCATTCCTCTCCAAAATAAAAGGATACGGGGAATTTAAACTGGTGAAAACACTGAATAAAGCAGTTTCACATTAAAAAAAAAAATCTGTGTTTTTCCAACACTCCCTATCCGACACATTCTCACTCAGACCTCGTCACATTTGTTCATAGATTTTCCATATCGACATATGGCTCAGGTTTTTATCCTTCAACAACAAAAGCAGGTGGTTGGGTTTAGGAAAAAAGACTAGGGTCTGTCTTTATAATATGAGAAGCAAACTCCTGCCTCCCAGGTGAAAGTCGGTGGTTATTGGACCCGTCCATCACCTCTCCCGCCTGTCTTACTTGGACTTTCACCCCTTTAACTTACTTTTTTGTCACGGTGCATTTCCCCCTGATGCTGCTGGGCGCCGTTACACAATAATAGCGACCAGCCGTGTATCATACTGACATAAAAGACGGCTTTTTTCATCAGTGTCTGACGCCGGAAGTCACTGCCCAAGCGACGGTTTTCAACAACTTTGGAGTGAGACTGGGTTGTATCTAAAGCTAGTATTTGGTTTGTCCCTTTGGGCTACTGTAGAAATAAAGCAGTGTAACATGGCTATCTCTGCTCCATATGTAGATTTAAACTGCTCATTTTAAGGTAACAAAAACACAACGATTCCTGTTTTCAGGTGATTATACACAGAAAATTCTGATATAATATTTATTCTCTGCCAACATATCCCCCTAAACCCCACACACTGGACTTCAGGTAGGAGACTGCTCCTTTGTTAAGCTTTTTTTTCAACCTTTTACAGCCCAGAAACCAAACAGTAAATTTAATTTAGCCCTGGACACAGACTGTTTGAAACATACCTTCAGACTCCTAAAGTCATGACCCTTCAGACACAAGCTCACAGCCTGTTTTGTACAGACAACTACAGCTTTACTGTTGCTATGTGACAAAAAAAGCAGCAACACTCCCCTGTCTGTGTTTCATTCAGTCGGCAGCAAGCGCACCTGTCTGCCTGCCCCTTGTAAAGCTTCTCAACCATTGGATGGAGCCATCTGCACCGAGCGAATGACTTGTTTCTCTTGGAGACGGAGTGATGTAAGCATTTCCTTTAATCAAAGCTGAGGCATGCCAGTGGTATTACCCCCTCTCTGAAAACCTGAACTGACAAGGCGAAGGTGGGGAGAGGCTGAGCAGGACTGGACTTTAACTGCTTTAAAGAATTCTGCTGCTCTTTCCAAACCAGGAAACTTGGATTAAAAATTACAAACTGCAGAGCCTGTGAGGAAATGTTACACTTAGCGTCTGGATAGATGTATTAAGACAGACTTTGAAGACAGGAGCTTGGGAATATCAGCACTGTTCACTTTGTGTTTTAATCCCAGAGCAGCTCATTTGTCCTCAGCACACAAGTTGAGTTTGGAAAGCACTTGTTGACACTGTCCAGGAGGGAAAGTGTCCTCCAGCAGCTGCGGAGCCCCCAATTTATTCTCATTAATACATAATAAAACCTGTATTTTAAGTCACAGTGCTGCAGCAGTTTGTATTATCACTTCCAGAGATGTTAAACTTCAGATTCATATTTTGAATCAAATGAAATATGTTTGTTCAAAGGCAGTGATTTATAGTGCTTTTGATTTGTGTGTTGGTTAACAATCAGCTCATTCTGCTCAGGAAGGAACCCATTTTCTCCGACCTGACAGACCCAAATTTAGCTGCATTCAACAAATGCCAGGTACAGATAAGAAGTATTCACAGTGTTGTTTTTTCTCAGCCTGAGACCCACTTTAAAAATTCAAGGCTGAACCCTGGGATGATTGTCAAGAAACATAATGCATCTCTCAGTGTTGTTGTTTAAAGTTTTTGGGACACCCTGGTAGCTCACTGGGTAGAGTCTGCACCATTAAGTCCTTTGTATCCAGTCTGACCCAGGCCCTCTGCTGCATGTCATCGCCCTTTCTTGTCCCTCTCTTTGACTATCCAATAACTCATGTCCCTAGAGCCAGTCTGCAACGCCAGGTATCAACACGCCCAGGGCCCCGACATTGCCCACCAATGCACACAATCCTGATTCCTGTCCCTGCAGGTGGTAGGCTCACAGGGTGGCAGCTCCATGTTGATTATTCGGGTTGAGCCCAGCCGGGCCCCATGGCCCAAGGCCCGGCCACCAGACCCCTGCTGGCAAGCTGCCCCCCTGGTCTGGCTCAGGGGGGAGGCCCCGGTGTCCTCATACCAGGTGAGGCACTCCAAGTCCAAATATTTTTAACCTAGTTCAATAGCTGATCAGCCGTTAATGCTGTTTGACGCAGTGCTGAGAGAATGTCCCCACGAGAGGCTCTTCTACTGGTCTCTCTGCCCACTTAGCACTAACTAACACAGCACAATGTGATCTCATCACTACCTGTCGAAGTTTGCCGTGTGGGGTCGAAGACACCGAGCCGTTAATCTCACACTGACATCCAAAGCAGAATCCTGCATGGGTCCATTTTTGAAAACCCTCACCTGCCCATATCATAAAGCTCAAAACCAGAACTGAACCATTACCCTTCTGTGGAGGGGTTAGTAGTCAGATGCAGGGGAGAGGTGTGGGGGGATGGCTCATGAGAGTAGCACCAGGTGAGTTGATTGACACACAGCTGCTGCTGGTTTGTTCCGATTACATCTCTCATGTAATGATGCAGTAATGTGCTGGCCCTCGGATGACTCCGGCCCAGATCAAGGAGAAGAACACTGCCTGAGTTTTGGTTTAAGACCAAATGGAGACCTGTTGGAGGAGCCAGGCAGCCGTAGACACATGGTGTTGACTGATTTTGTTGCCATGTGCTGGGCAGCAGTGAATAAAAGCATTGCATTAAACGGAGTGCTGAATCTGTGCGTCTGTGCAGGGGAACTCACAGGGGTAGCAAAACGGCTACACCTTCATTATGTCTAAGTCAAAGCCGCACCCGCCTGCACCCGTGATCAAACCCCCCCCAGGCTCCAGTCCCTCACATGAAGCTGGTTCTCCGTTCTTAAATTGGACGTCTCTTTGACTGGATGGTGAAAACATTCAATCACTGCCAGGTTAGGAAACATGTTAGCATGCTCCTTCCACCACCATCAAACCTCCAAAGGATCCTCCTTGGGTGTCTTGAACTCCATGTAGGCTGCCACCTCATCCTCGGGCTGCAAAGTTTCATGGCTGGAGTCCTCCAAGTCGGTGACCAATGTGACCACGGGGTCAAAGGTTACACTTGTGTCATTGACTTTCAAAATAAAATGATTTAGATGCTAGAATATTACACATATACTGCACAGCTTTTTACTTTGGTTTATTCTGAAAAATAAAGAGTAGATTTTTGTTCTCACCCGCTGCCTGCCCGTGTGGAGTTCATTCTTACCATACCCAGAAATTTATAAACATACATATCTTTACCTGTTACACACCAGGTCAGTACCTATCGGGTACCTGACCTGGTGCAGGACTCTGACCCAAATGGTTCGACTCTGTTGTCAAATCTGAGAACCTGTTTGACAAATAGTCAAGAACATTAGCGCAGCTCAAAAGCTGACCAGATTTTGGTGCTATACAAAAAGTCAAAGGATCGCAAAAGTTATTACAACGTAACGTTAGAGGAACATAAATTTCTGAACCAGAATCTCATGGCAGTAGTTATTTAGATATTTCAGTGTGGACCAAAGTGACCGACAGTCGTGCTGCCATAAGAAACTTAAAGTATGTCATTCTGCAAATATCTTCAGGATCATCATGATTTTCATTTTCTAAGCATTTGCCTGTATTTGGTTTTAAGATTAAAGTAAAAAGCATCACTGGCATGTTTCAACAGTCTTCAAAGAGCTTCTGAAGTTCTCCAGCTAAATTCAGACAAGACTGAAGTCATCGTATTTGGTCCACAGAAACAAAGAGAAAGTGTCAGCAGTCACCTCCAGTCTCTCTCTCTAAAACCTACAAATCAGGTTAGAAATCTCGGGGTAATAATGGACTCAGATTTGAACTTTAACAGCCACATCAAATCAATAACATCAGCAGCTTTTTACCATCTAAAAAACATTGCCAAAGTCAAAGGTATAGTGTCTAAACCTGACTTGGAGAGACTTATCCATGCATTTGTCTCTAGCAGGTTAGACTACTGTAACGGCCTGCTCACTGGCCTCTCCAAACGGGCCGTAAGACAGCTGCAGTACATCCAGAATGCTGCTGCTCGGGTCCTGACCAGAACCAGGAAGTACGAGCACATTAGTCCTGTGCTCAGGTCTCTACACTGGCTTCCTGTGGCTCAGAGAATAGACTTTAAAGCAGCTCTGCTTGTGTACAAGTCTCTCCACGGCCTAGCACCAAAGTACATCTCTGACATGTTAGTGCCATATGAACCATCTCGGACTCTGAGGACCTCAGGGACCGGCCTCCTGCTGGTGCCCAGAGTCAGGACTAAACATGGGGAATCAGGATTCCAGTTTTATGCAGCTAAAATCTGGAACAGTCTTTCTGAAGATGTGAGACAGGCCTCTACTCTGACAATGTTCAAATCTAGGCTCAAAACAGCTCTATTTCACTGTGCATATGACTGAAAGGATCTTATCTGCACTCTTCTCTTTTAAAGTTCATTTTATAATGATTATTTATGTTTTTATTTTGTATTGTGATTTTAATGCATTTTCTTGTTCTGTAAAGCACTTTGAATTACTTTGTGTACGAATTGTGCTCTACAAATAAACTTGCCTTGCCTTGCCTTCTGGTCACAGAGAAACTGAAGTCACCGTCATGTCAAACTGTTTGTCAGCGCTACCGCAGCTCTGTAAGCAGAACTGTAACAACATGAAGGAGGTATTGAGTAGAGTGTTGTTAAATGCACATTGGGAAAGAGTATTCCCCACAGAGAGAGCGCCTGGCTTTAATTATCACACATTTCCACACATT
This sequence comes from Epinephelus moara, assembly GCF_006386435.1. Classification (NCBI taxonomy): domain Eukaryota; kingdom Metazoa; phylum Chordata; class Actinopteri; order Perciformes; family Serranidae; genus Epinephelus; species Epinephelus moara. Next base: position 49,842,295 of record NC_065529.1, on the reverse strand, counting down.
ATCCCATCTGAGATACAGGCACTGGATTATACAAACAGCTGATTTAAATCTCCATGTATGATTTATGGTGACTGATATTTCCTATGATTTATGACGGTGTAAAAGTGCGCTGGCTCGACAGGAAATGAAACATAATTGGGAAATTGACTTCACGGTATGCTTTCTGCTATGTTTTTTCCTCCTATCACGGAATGGGATTGTTTGAGCAGGAACACAATGGCTTGGAAGGCAGACTCTTGTTGGGGATAATATTACTGCTCTTGGAAGAAAAACCTCATATCTTCAGTTTGACATTTTTCTTAGTTCTCGCTCAACAGTTACAGACTTGTTGCTGTAAAGATCTTATGCACACACAAGAAAACCCTCTGAAAGATGTTTTTTCTTTCTCCTTAATTAACAATAAGCTCAGTTTTTCTTAGATGTTATTAATTATATCCCTCTGATAAAATGATGGTACAAAAGTCATCTGGGCTTTTTAACACTGTCTTCCTGTCATGATCCCTATCCAACAAGTCCTTCAGGGTAGTGGTGATCGCAGCCCATTTGGTGCCCTCGGTGAGCCTTCCCCCAATATTTACCGTTTTTTGCTAATAATATGTTGGTTTCATGTTAATGTGTATTTTCAGACACATTTTACTTTAAATTATCAAGAGTTCATTTGGCAGCCCTCCTGCAGTAACTTTGAGGACCCCCGTTAAAGACCCAGGGCACGAACTTCTGTTTTCACGTGGGACGCCAACTCTGTCGTCCTGGATGAAATTGTGTGTTTGTGTTTGAGCCATCCATCTCCCCTCCCTTCCACCCCATTTGGATTTTCTTGCTCTTCATCATACATCAGTTTCTGTTAGCATCAACTATTGCAGCATATGGGTTTACACTGAAATATTTTGAAAGACGCGTGCCTCTCATAGAGATGCCAAAGGACGCCTTCAGTGTCAGAATCTAGTGATGCACGGGTCGGGGTTTTTTCGGGTCCCGCATTTATGAAATAATTTGACCCGTTCCATCCCGCCCGCACAACCACATCTATTAACGTACCCATCTTGTGGCTCTCGTACTTGTATAGCTTATCACAGGAATTGCACTTCATGTAGCCAATGCTGCTCTCGTCTGCTACACTGACTACCTCACAGAAATTGTCCCAAACATGAAATTTAGCAGCTTGGCCTTCTTTTCTTTTAACTCTGTACTCTCCCAATCGTAATCTTTGCCTCACTTCTTCTTCCATCTTCACCGCTTCATTGATTCTGGTTTGTTGTGGCCGCTGCTTGGCGCTTTTGTGACGTCAGGTTGGAGGTTACGTTATGTAACATGCATTTACCTAACCTACAACAGTGTTGTTAACAAGTAGGCTATATCCGACATATTTAATCCTTAATGACCCGCCCCACCCGCCCCGCCAATAAAGTGAACATTTCTTGACCCGACCCAACCCGACCCGTGGGTAACCCGCAAGACCCGCAGGTTACAGGTCGGCCCGCACATCACTATCAGAATCACCGTAACAAAAGCCCCTTTTCCATCAAACATTTTCTGTTTGGAACCAGCAGTAACCCTTCAGACATGGCCCCTAGACCCTCGGTCTGTTCAGACAGTCCTCTTAAATGTGGGCGGGGTTGTTGTCACTCACTGCTCCGTCCAGCACTCGCTGTATTTCCTCATCAGCGGTGACACAGATGGAAGTCTGCACCTGGTTTATCGTCCACAGAACGAGGCTGCACGCCCACACTTTCAGAACAAAATAGAACAGGCTGCAGTGAGAGTCTCTCTCCATGGGATATTTAAAAATACCAGCTTTGTGCATTTAGTCCTTCTCAGGCAAGCTCAGGGGTTTAGTGTTGCTGGAGCCCACAGGAACAACGCTCCATGATGCTTTTTTTCCCCCTCCATGAATATATGCAGTTCACAAAATCTGGCTGAAATTAATATGTTTTTAAACACTTGAAGATCCACTCATTACTAAAAGAGTATGTCTCCAAAAAGAGACAATAAAAACTAGTGGAACAGTCAAAGTTGTCACAGTGAAATTTAAGGTGTGCTGATGGATTCACGTCATCAACTCATGCATTGAGTAACATTACAAGTTAACGTTCCACCTTAAAAGTTGCCGGCAGTCAGAGCAGTGATATAAGTTATGTTTTCTCCAACTACAGCTGCTGTGAGAGGCAGCAAAGATCATTTCATTTTATAGTTATAGTGTATTAATAAATGTAAAACTCTCCACAGTATGAACAGTGGTTACATAAACCTCAAAACCAGCCACTGAGCAGAGTGACCGTCCTCTACTGACCAATCAGACTGCAGTGTTCACAGCTCCACCTTTTAGTACCAGATCTGTGTGCTAGGTACCCCAACAGAGGGGAGACCAAACATGGGGACGCTAAGGAACGCTTCTGTTGGGACCATCCACAACTTTTACTGTGGAAAAATGCGTACTGAACTGAACTGTACCGGACTGCTTGGTGGAAACGCAGGGTGGTATCAGTGTTCTCATCTAACTTTAATCAATAAGTGTATCACTCAAAATGTGGAACTGCTCCGTTAAGGTCAGGAAAACATTAGATTAAAATAAATTCACTTGACTGTAGGTTGAGATTGGGGAGTGATCATCGACATGTCAAGAAGAAACTAACGTTGACTGTTGGTAGGAAACAGGAAGCAATCAGCAGTCTGCTGTGTAATAGATCGATGTTTGATTGTTTTGTTGACCCATGCATCCCATTCAACCTCCTTCCTACACAGAATTTGTGGCTCAAAACAGTGTCACACTTTTTCATTCTTTGCTCCCGACAGAATCAAGTCCTAATTCTACGGCCACTTGTTTTGGGGCATTTGCTAAAATGTCAGATGCTGTCGTTGCTCTTGCGCAGGGTTGACACTGGACTTGGAAGCACTGTGAAGCACGCAGATTGTCTGTGCAGTGCGCCCGCTTCCTTTCGGGCCCATGTTTAAGCAACGCAACTGTTCACACTGGATGCGCTGTGGCCCTGAACTCCGCAACTGGCTTGTGATCTGCAATGAGAGCTCTGGTGTCTGGTATATTTTTTCCCGCGAGAGAATCTATCAGGAAAACAACGTGGTAATCTATTATGATCAATATGAAGACTACATTCGATAAATTATCTGATTATGATAAATGATAGAATATGCATCCCATGCTTCCACATATTTGTCAGTTGACGTCTAAACAGAGAGCGAAAGATGAACAGACACACACAGACACAGACACAGACACGACATATCTGCGTGCAGTGAGAAGATGGCATAGGGAGGACTTTCTCCTTTAATCACCAGGTATCAAAACACCAACTGATCTCTGCCACAGAACAAGAAAACCTGCTCGAGCAGTGATCCAGTAGAAACATCTGACGAAGGTGTAATGCATCACAAAGTTCAACAATCGTGCCTTTTGTTTCTTTCTTGGCCTCAGCAGTCGCTCAGCTGAATCAAGCTCCTTCATGTTTGAACCAGAAATGAAACAGAATAAAGAACATAAAGGTCAGAACAGTTGAATCAACGTCAGTCACAAAGTTCGACACTGTTTGGATGAACAGTTTTAGATGAACCTAAAGTACTTTTCCTCTCACAACGGACATCATGGAAACGGACTCTCCATATTATTCCATAATGCAGTTCCATTGGCCTGTTGCCACGGCCGTCCCCGCCCGGCCTTTGGCCCACAGAGCCCATAATCAGATTACGTTGTAGTGAACTCTGCGGTTCGCCTTCTCAAGCCCAGAAATCTGTAGTAAAGCAGAAACATGGATTGTTTACGGGTTTCAGGTTTCCTTGTCGCTGTTTGTGGCCGGGAATTGTGGCAAAGTGTCAGGCCGAATCCAAGTGAACAGGATCAAGAACCTGGTTGAAGAGGGCTATTGTGTTTCCCCACTCCGATGTAATCAGAAACATATGCCCTCCATCTTCAACGCTGAAAAGGGAGGCTTGTTTAACAGGGCTTAACTTCATTGAACACAACTTTAATGGTCGCCCCTATTACACGATTTAACAATGATGTTTCGGGAAGGCTTGCAAAAGCATTTGTGTGTGTGTGTGTGTGTGTGTCCCATGAGAGGACCGTACACACCCGGAAGGCTTGTGTTCCCACTGAGCGCTCCAGACCTGAACAACCTTGTCCAAGGTTAGTGTTCCACATCTCCATCTCTCTCCCTCTCTCTCTCTCTCTCTCTCTCTCACACACACACACACACACACCAATTTTATGGAGTGCTGCATTTTGATAATCACATATTTTCTCCCACTTTATCTGTAATCTGATTGTTTTTCAAGTTAGCAGGTAACTTCGGGTGAAATAAACATCTTTCTGATTCAGTTCTAACTGTCAACAAAGTCCTGAAAAACACAGTAGATTTCAGCTTGAGGTGTAATGACCACAGGTCACATTTGTCACAAGTGTCTTCAATCCAGATAAAATCACACTCAGCCACATGAAGCTCATCGTAAGTTAAATCAGAAAGACTTTCTTTGTGTTTTATTCATTCACAGCTCTCTTTCTATCTCACTCCCACCGCTTCCTAGAGCTCTGATTGGGCCCAAAAAAAATCAGGCCCAAACGAACAGTTTCTGTCCAAGCCCAACGTGAGCCAGAACCATGGATGAGAACTGCCATCCATCCATTTTCATCTGCTTATCTGGGGCCAGGTCCCAGGAGCAGCAGGCCCAGCAAAGTACTCCAGACATCCCTCTCCCCAGTGATGCTTTCCAGCTCCTCCTGGGAGATCCCGAGGTGTTCCCAGGCCAGATGAGATATGCATCCCTCCAGGGTGTTCTGGGCCTCCTACCAGTGGGACGTGCGCAGAACACCTAACTAACAGGAGGCGCCCAGGAGGATCCTGATCAGATGTCCAAACCACCTCAACTGACCCCTTTCAACGCAAAGGAGCATTGGCTCCACTCTGAGCTTTCTCTGGATATCCGAGTTCCTTTCCCTATCTCTCAGGTTTAGCCCAGCCACCTCTTGGAGGAAACTCATTTCGGCTGCTTGTATCCACAATCTTATTCTTTCAGTCACTACCCAAAGTTTATTACCAAAGGTGAGGGTTGGGACATAGATGGACCAGTAAATCGAAAGCTTTGCCTTCCGGCTCAGCTCCCTCTTCACCACGACAGTCCGGTGCAGTGCACCCACCAAACCACCAGTCCATCTCACACTCCACTCTACCCTCAGTCGTGACAAAGACCCCGAAATACTTGCTTGGGGCAGTAACTCTCTCCCAACCCAGAGGGGCAAGCCACCATTTTCTGGCAGAGACCCATAGCTTCAGATTTGGAGGTGCTGACTCTCATCCCGACCCCTTCACACTTGCTGTAAACTACCCCAGTGCATGCTGGAGTGATGAGGCCAACAGAACCAAATCATCTGCAAAAACTGCCAGTTTTTATTGAAAAAGACAAGAATCTGACCCAATTCAAGCCTATGAATGGCAAAATGAGAAATTACCACCCGGTCTGATCATACCCAAACCCGGCAGGTTTGGTCGAGTCCTACTGAGCGTGGACAGAGAATCAGAGCTCTACCTCTTCCTCCAATCAGCTGATTATGGGTGTTCACTCTTCCAGTTAACCAAATTAATTTTGCCACGATGTCTAAAAGGGCTTTGGTTTCTTTAGCTAATTTCAACATTTCTGACAACCGTAGGGGGGTGGAGTTTTCTCATATAACTCACCTGTTTACATTTTATTAAGGCTTAAGAGGGATTTATACCTGTGCGCCGATGTGTCTGTGTCGCTCTGCAGTTACACCTCCAAAACACTAGTTGGCAGTGGAAGTTCTGTAAAGTGTAGTTCATTCAAAACACACATAAAACACACATTAAACACACATTAAACATGGCTTAATAGAGACTGTTTCAAACACAAGTACACAAATCAGCTTCACTATAACTCGCAGCATTCACAGACAAACACTTGTCTTTATCTGGACACATTTCCCCACAAATACAACATGCTAACGCATTTTACATTGTGTAAATTAGCCTAGCAGCTAGCGGAGATTTCCTCTGCTCATATGAAGCCAGGATAAATCACACACAAGACTTAAAATGCTATTTTAGTGGAGGCTTTATTGTCTTCACAATTTATTGTTTCTTATCTGTGAAATTAAAGTAAATCAAAGCTTTGTTTCCACTGAGGGAAATGGTTTCATTACATTTCTGGGGAGGTGCACGTCAGGCTACCATGTAGGGTACAGCATAGGCTCTATGTTGACGCAGATGTATAGATTCCGCATTGAAGTTACGCATATTTAAAGGCATGACTGCTTAAGTGAGTGTCAATGCAGTCTATGAGCCAGATCCACCCCTCTAAACATGGTCACTCCTGGCTCCAAAAATCCAAGATGGAGACAGCTGAAATGCTGAACCCGAGGCTTTGACGTGGGTGACGTCATGGTAGCTACATCGATTATTCTATAAAGTCTATGCTGGAAACACAGCATCAGTTTTGTCGTTTGTTGGTCTTGAACAGTGGTCTGCAGCCTGGCAGGCATCTCTCCGAGGCGTCACCATCCCCTCCACCTCCCAGTGACAAAGTCAGCTCATCTACTATGTCACTTTGGAGACTTTGATTAAAAAGACATGCAAATGTTCTGTATTCACGGTTTGCAGGAACGACAACTTTTTCCTCCTGACAGATGGCAGAGGTGGGAAAGATTCCTATGTGGACAACTTGTTCATATCATCAAGATGGTGGTGAGATTACAGAGGATTAAAGATGCTGTTCACCATATGACATGACACCACATCCATAAACACCTTGAACATTAAGAAATTTAAAATAAAATTCTAGTTTTAAAGGTGTTTTCTTCGTTGCTTCTCATTTCATTAAGTGCAGCTGATCACTAGATGATTAGTGATTAGAGATACGTGTCCGTCTACCCAGCGACCTCTGGATCCTTCTTTCTGCCCTGCAGTGTTTTTCACCACATCTCCTTCCAAACCTCTTTCGCTGGGTTTTTATTGCTATCAGATCTGGCTTGGCCGAGCTGACCGGTGTTTAACTTTTTAGTAAATGCGGTCGTGGTTTTCCTTGACAGATGTTAGGGAGGAATTTTATCATGTGGCCGCGCCAAAAGCTGCTGAAAGAAAAACAGGGCCGTTTTATCTGGCACGGCGTGTATGACACCTACGTTCACAGCTGTGTATGTCTTTCCCAGCATGCATGTGGGTGTGTATCTGTGTGTGTGCGTGCGTGTGTATGTGTGTGTAAGAGGTTTTTAATTGCATATTATCTGTGAATTTGAACATGCATTTTCTTTTCATAAAAATGTGATTGTAGGATTTGTTTGCACCCACTTTTGTGTGTGTGTGTGTGTGTGTGTGTGTGTGTGTGTGTGTGTGTGTGCGTGTGTGCACTTGAACAGGGTGGATTTTTAAAGCACACAGACCAGGTTACAGTCTAAATGTACAGCTCAGAAGGGGGGTATTTTTCTTCAGAGTTCAACATCTCCGCGCCTTGGCAGAAGAGCAGCTGAGTACATTTTCAGTCCAGTTTTAACCTCCAACTTTTTTATCATGAGTTAGTGCCGCGCTGCTGCTGCTGCTGCTGCTGCTGCTGCTTCGCCCTCCTCCTCCAGGAATCGCTCAAAAAAAGCCACAATTTCTGTTCTGCTGTGAAAACATAGCTCTCTTTTCAGTGCGAAGCCCGGCCTGGAAAGCATTTGATCGAGGCGTACATGTTTCGTGTTAAGATACAGTAGGTCCATTCATCTCTATTCACTTGTTGAGTGTAAGAGCAGAAGCACCCGGTAGTGTGTTGTTACCTTTAAGGAAGAGACTTGTTTCCATAGCAGTGTCAACAGCTGCATCTTGATTCCTTTTCCTCACGTTTGTGGTTTGAGTTTCTCCTCCAGCGGTGAGACACTGGATTTCTGTATCTCCTCTTTTTTATCAGTATCAGTGTCATTTACTGAAATACTTTACTTCTCCATTTTCACGTTCAGTGGCTTCAATGTTAACATATACACTTTGAGTGGTAAGTCAACAGTAATTGTTAGTTTCACACTAAACTCATTAGAGTGTGAAGTTTATCCAGAGCAGCATTTTGGATTTTTGGGAGAGAAAGTTCCAGCTGAGCTGGGATGGGAAGTATCAAACCTATAATACCCTTTAGTTACTTGGAGTTTGCAGCAGAGTTCTGCAAGGATCTGATTTTCAAGACCTTCCCTCGTCCCAGCACGACAAAGTTCATTGCCATGCCAACCGCACATATGACCAATTAGTTTTACAACGCAACCCGTCAACACAAGATACGTGGCCCTGCCTTAAAGGGAAATTGTGCAAATTTGCAGGAAAGCCCAATCAGTCTTTTTTCAGCATTGGCAGTATAAAAACAAAATCGGGGAGTGCAGCAAAATGCCGCCTACCTACTTTTGTTTATACAGAATGTGCCTTTTTCAGGGCAATGGGGGGCGTGAGCAAGTAACAAAACGTGTAGCTCAGCGTGTGACGTAAACAGTGACGTGGGAGGGAAGCCGGCTAGTCAGGTGGCGATTCTCTCGTTCACCGTCCCCGCCATCTGACGGTTAATGGCCTCTTTGTTTGCGAGGACAAGGAGGGCGCACAATTCCTTGTCTCCCCAGTTGCTCATCTTTACAGTGTCTGTCAGGTTTGTGTTTCCCTCTTGCTACTAGCTCCTCCCGTTGTGGAAGGCCACCTCGTTCTTTTTAAACTAAAAGGGTTCCTCCAATATGTCTACCCTACGAGGAGGAAAATTGGGCACCTCGGATCAACTCGCCAATCCAGCTTTGTGTGTCCAAACGCTCGCAGCTTGCTGGCAAAACGGCTCAACATTTGCTGAAAATCTGTCAGTGTAAAAGGGGCTAATGTGTCAAATACTGTTATTTTGTCAGTGATTTCAACGTCGGACACCAGCACACAGAGGTACCCTTTGCGGCAGTATGATATGCATCAGGCTACAGCAGTTTGTGTCGGCAGCTACCATAGTATGAATAGTGAGAAAGTCCGTTAAGGGAGGGTGGCAGAGGAGGTGGATGGGTCAAACAAACTATGGACTTTCACGCAGAACCCTGTTGTTTTAATAGCAATGCTGTGTGCTAGTATGTCTAGCATGCTACGTTGGTCTCTGTGGTTTTTGTCCCTCCTCCACTGTAATTAAGTAAGATTGTTTTTGTTTTTTTGTTTGTTTGTTTCCTTGAAAAGTCGAGAAAAAAGACCCTAGACAAAGGAGCGGTATTTGACTAATTAGGACAAGAACATGTTGTTGATACAAGCTAAGATATTATATTTCAAAATGAAGATAATTCAGGAACTACATAAAGGAATATTCTATGTTATCATAATATTGAGCAGCAAATCTCAGTTAAAGTTGCTCTCATGTTCTGGGTGGTGCAGAAGCCAGAGCTGACACAATAGGTCAGCAGTCAGAGGATTAAAGGATGAAAATATTAAATTAAATCATTATTGTTTTCATTTTATTTCAAAATATTTAGAGGTGAGGCTGAATTTACGCACAGTGGTCCTTTGAGCTAAATGCTGTAAAATGACATGCTGATGTTTGCAGGTGTAATGATTACCATGTTCACCATCTTAGTTTAGCAGACAGTGTTGCAGCTGAGGCTGATGGGAATGTCATTAGTTGCGCAGGTATTCCATCATAAACCAAAATACCAAACAAATTGAAACTTTGACTTGATGGCGCCAGAGGAAAAATCTGAGGATTACCAAAGTCGTTTAGACTCATCCTCTGGGGACAATGAATGTCGGTACAAAATGTCCGTCAATACATCAAATAGCTGCTGAGATATTGCAGTCTGGACCAAAAGTGATGGACGGGCCAATTGACTTTTCCATCCTTTTTCTTTCCATCTGCATTTTATGCTTCCTTTCTACACTCAAACTGATCTGATAAGATAAAAATCCCCCAAACCAACAGATAGGGGACTTTGTCCCAACAGTGAGACTTCAGATAAACAAACGAGTCCTCATACAATGGTGCATATTATATCCTACGAATGAGTGCCCATGAATGACATTGCGTACCCAACGGAGAGTTAAGTGTAGTTAGGGTTAGGAAAAGAAACATGGTGACGATGTACCTTACTCAGATCCGAACAAACACCTCCAGGGGAAAGTCCTGGGTGAAGTCCATTTTTTTAATTACCATCCACCCCCTCAACCTGCCTCCTTACAAGCTCTTGGGACTTCTTTCTTGTTCACTGCCATCAGTGCATTGGTCACGTGATCGCAGCCTTTCAAATATGCGGGATATGAAAACAGTCTGACGAATGTCACATTATTGCCTCAAGTTGGGTGCAGTTACAATATGCTTCTCCTTTTTTAGCCACGATCCATCGAACATCACTCTCCTGGGAAAAGTCCTGTGTTTTGTGACCCATCCACCACCCCAACCTCCAACCTTCAACATTCCCTCATAGAACGGTTCATATGATGTTCTTCATAATGCAGACACAACAGTTCGTATGATATCCTACAAATTAGTGACCCACAAATTTTGTTACGCCCTTAACGTACAGTTACACAATTAATATAAAATTACACAACACATTCTCCCTCTGACCTTGTCACATATTAGTCTCTATATACAGACTCTACATTCAGTGAATGTAGAGTCTGTAGGCAAACCCCGGAGATCTTGCCTCCGGAAGAAGAGCGGAAGAGCCCTGGTTTCCGGTTGTAGGCTGTTTGTAGTCCGCGTGATATTGACCAATCACGTTTGAGCCGGCTGCAGTTGTTGCCAGGTTAAACGCTCCGTGCGGTGAACTAACGAGGCGGAACATAATTGGCGTCACTGCAAACTCTGAATCCATCACAATGGTTCAGCATATTTACTTATATATAAACGGAAGTCGGAAACGGAAATTCGCCTCCTCCGCCCAAATCAAACCGGAATGCCAAAAAATTGGGGGTCTGCCCCCAGAGGCTGTATCGCCGTCTGTCGGCACCGAGTCAGACACCGAATGCAGCCGATGGGTTCCAATAATGGTCACATATTGATGTTTGGTCATGGACTCTCCACGTCCACATATGACGTCCAAGGTACCCTGGGTGTGTTGGTTGTTGACGTTCTGAGACGCCATGTCAACTTCAGCCTGTTACATGCATTGTCTGTTTTCAAAATACACTTCTGTTTTCACAGGAAATGAACAGTTTGCATACAGTCTCTTTCAAAATAAAAGCACTATGTCAGTACAGCACCACAAATTGACGTTTTCTTTCCTTCAACAATAAACACATGTGCTTGGGTTTAGGATTAAAGAACAGGGTTTGTCTTCATAGTCTTATGGGAAGCAAACACCAGCCTCCAAGGTGAAAGTTGGTGGTTGTTGGACACATTCACGACCCCTGCTGCCCGCCATACCCATACTTTCACCCCCACCGCGATTCCCCCTGATGTTTTTTTCCTTCAACAACAAAAGCATGTGGTTGGGTTTCGGACTTTACATTCATACGGGAAACAAACACAGACCTCCGGGGTGAAAGTTGATGATTGTTGGGCCCTCCCTTTTCAGTCTTTACTCCCGTCAGCTCACTGGTCACATGATTGCAGCCTTCCAAAATACGTGGTTTATAGACAAATTACTGGCTCATGATTATGTCTAGTATGTTGAGTCTTGGTGCATTACACTTCTTAGGAGAAAAGTATGAATTCTGAGATAAATATAAGACAAGATAAACCTTTATTGATCAATTCATTTTTTTTCCATTACCGATTATCTTGTTAGGGGTCACGGGGGGGCTGGAGCCTATCCCAACTGACAATGGCTCACCCTGGACAGGTCACCAGACTGTCACAGGGCTGACACATAGAGACAGACAACCATTCACACTCACATTCACACCTACGGACAATTTAGAGTCACCAATTAACCTGCATGTCTTTGGACTGTGGGAGGAAGCTGGAGCACCTGGAGGAAACCCACACTGACACAGGGAGAACCAGGAATCCTCTTGCTGTGAGGCGACAGTGCCAACCACTGCACCAACTTTATTTTACATTTTAATCCCCAGGTGGGAAGTTCAGTCTAAATTCTCCTCTCTTTCATTTGCAGCACGTTTATCTTAGAAACTTTACAGTTAAAATCTGCATTGACTTCATCTTCAGTGAATTTTTAAATGCGCTGTTTCACTAACAGTTAGTAAATAATATGATGTTCTTTTTCCCATCTCTGCCTTTTATGTTTTATGAGCCAATAAACTAAAGTTTAACCATAAACAGATCATTTCATCATCACTGAAAGACGAGAGGACTTTCTCTCTTTCACCTCTCTGTCTCCTTCACTCTCACCCTCTCATACATGCTTTCATGACCACACACAGAGCCTGACAGATACTGGACACACACACACTCTGTGAACCATTATCATTACCAGGTGTTGAAAAGAAGAGATATCATTGCTAGTGATTCATCCATCAGCACAACTCCCCTCGTACGTACCTCCAGTTGCCAGAAGTTCTTTTTTTTTGGTTTTAAAGATGTAAAACATTTTGACCACCTGTGCTCCTCGGCTCAGTGCGGCCAAAACTCATTTTTCACTTTTCCATAAAATGTCAGGAAAAAGATGAATATTAAGACATGAGTTTTTGTCACAGCCAGAGAGGGAAGTGTTGCACCAGAGGAACTGTCCTGCAAAGACAAACAGCTTCGTTTTTACTTTTTGGTGTCAAAGGTCAAGACGAAGCTTCAGTTTTCAAGAGATGTATATCTGTAGGTGCTGTTATAAATATACTGCGTGTTAAAGGGATTATTTTGTCAGGGCAGCAGCTGAACGGGTTATTTATTATTTTCACATTTGAGCTTTGAGCTCCAGGTAGACACAAAACACATTTACAGCCACATTTGCTGCAGTTTATTCAAACGCTGGCACATCTGGTCAAATAAAATAACTTCTGCATCATCATATTTGCCTGAAAATGTGAGTCTGCACTTCCAACTGTCAGAAGCAAAATGTAACCTCCACTAGATTCAGGAAATGACCAAGTAAAGGTAACAACATTTTATGGGTGAGAAGAAACGGATGCTGACATCTGACACTGGACGTTGCTTATGAATAGGAAAAAACTGTACTGCAGCTTTCTCAGTTGGTCACACCAGCTCATGATTTGGTTGCACCAGTGGAAAAGTTAGTCAGGAGCCCTGACATTAAATGAAACTTTCTGCCAGAGTACTGGGAGCAGAGGAAGGTTCTGAACACCCAGTACGTGTAGCGGGCCCCGACTGACCCATATCTATGAGGCTTATAATCACAGATTCATGGGCTGATAATGGCCCAGTCAGGTCGGAAGAACAACAGTGGATTTAGTTTCTACTGTACTTTTTATTGGGATCTGACGCCTGTACGACGAAGCAGGATTTGAACTTAGCAAGGTAACCTCAGGGTTAACACTTCTGGGTTTTCAGCACCACAGTGCTGGTTCTCTTTTTAGGGGGATAAGTCACCGTGGCAACTTATGCTGAACAGCTAACCTGCTCCAGAGCAGGAACCCGACCTCTGACCAGGCAGATCACTGAAGAAAAAAGTTTCCATGGTCAAAACTCTGGAGTGACGGTAAGAGTTGTCTATATGCTGTTACAGGTCAGTAGAATTGTTTCATTGTTCCAGGGCTGTATTTCCGCTGGTCTTAAAACAGAGCTTCTAACACATGGAGAGATCGTTTACACTAGCCTGGTTCCAGACCATAGACCCCGCCCACTCAACTGAGTAGGCTTGTATCTCTGGTCTGGCATACTTCAATGAATTTGCGATTTATCTCGTCCAAACGCCGGACGGACCAATGAACGCCGGGGGTCTAGCGATTAGCCAATCAGCGCCACGCTGATGTCAAGCTGTACGCCGGTGGGTAACTGGTGAGGATAGCAACAATGGCGACCGCTACAGATCCTACAGACCACATTAACGATGCTATCGAGGTATTTCGCCACTACTCGCGTTAATGGAGGACCAAATTAAGGAAGCTGCTAAACTGGATTTAACGGCGATGCAGCTGGGCGTACACAACGACGGAGACATTTTAAACGGGCAATGCTCGCTTGTTTTCGGCACCCCCGAGGCATGGATACTAATGACGTCAGATTCTGGGTGAGTCGTTGATCTCTACTGATTGGTTAGGGAAAAATCAAATTCCCTCCCCCTTGTAAATCGCCTTCAATGGAAGCCATGTCAGACTGAAGGTTCTGGAAGCTTCAGTCTGACACTCAGGCTACGTTTACACACTAAACATGTGATTTAGCAGTATTTTAACTTATGCAAATTAACCTATATTAATGTCACGCAGGCCCATAGCTCGGTGATACCAGCATGTAATGTAAGTCTCGGATGACGGTGAATTTTTGGATAGTGTTTTTTATGTTTCTAGATATTCCGTTTTAAGATTACAGATCGTTGTTTACATCCCACACCACTGACATTTTCCTGTCTCACAGTCAGACACTTCACTTCGCAATCTCTTTTTTCCGGTCACTACCCAGAGCTCATGCTCATAGGTGAGGGTTGGGACAGACGGACTGATGGATGGATATTTCTTATTTTTGGTGGATCCCACCCATCCTGTATTCTCATGTGGGACGGACCAAATGTTTGGTATGACACAGAAACAAAATTGAGCTGTTCCACACACAGTACTTCCTTGGTGACACTGTCAGTGCTCCGCTCTGTTTGCTGTAGTGTTTCTGCGCTGCCAAGCTGTGAATCAATCAGTGGGCTGTAAATCACTGTTCAATTCAGAAAAACAGAGACGCTAAACAGACATTTATTTATATGAAAATGTTACAGATAATTACTTATGCCACTTCCCCACCGTGTCTGTCTGTTACACTCTGCCGGGCTACGGCTGACTGGTCTATTTATCATAGTCAGCATATAGAGAGAAAGAAACCCAGACTGCACTGCGGCCAGGTTTCATGCTGCTTAGCACACACACACACACACACACACACACACACAAGCTGTTTTCATTCAGAAAGTTAGCATGTCGAGCCCCCTCCTCGAGTATGAGGGCAGAGAGAAAACACGGGTGGTACGAATTCTTTAACAGTCTCCAGTCGCAGCATTTGGCCGACGCTCTTCTCCATCAAGGCATTCCAGGAGAGACAGATAATTTGTCTGTTTCCTCCTATTTGCATCCACACTGCTGCTCGTGTGTGTGTGTGTGTGTGTGTGTGTGTGTGTGTGTTTGTGAAAGAAAGTCAGACAGAGAGTGTGTGTAGTAATGGTGTGAAAGTGAAAGTGTGTATTCGTGTTGGAGCTCAGGCCGAAAAGACGCAGAGTGTGAAAGAAAGTTAGATTGTGCAGGAGGAGTACAACTTTTGGGTTTGTGTGTGTATGTGTGTGTGTGTGTGTGTGTGTGTGTGTGTGTGTGTGAGACAGACAAAGAGAAAGCAACAGCAGTGCAATGCAGTGCTCGCTCTGTCACAGCCAGATACATTAGTGGAGATGTTTCAGACTCTGCTATCTGGGATTCCCATCTGTGTGGTGAAACGATGTTGTGTGTGTGTGTGTGTGTGTGTGTGTGTGTGTGTGTGTGTGTGTGTGTGTGTGATCACACATTGCATATAAGTGCTCAAATTCTCTTCCAGTGTATCCCTACATGTATGTTTTTTGTATGTTTCCATGCATCCATTTACGCACACACGCTAAGATATGTTTCTGTGCACACGGTATCTGTGTGTGTGTGTGTGTGTGTGTGTGTGTGTCTCACTGCATCGTCTGGCTCTTGTGAGTGTGTCCATGCGTGTGGGAGAGAGGGCTATTTAAGCAGCATTACTCTGCTCGTGAGCTGCCAAGTACCTGTCGCCTTGACTTCGCCTTCCCTCTTTGTCTTCTCTTTCTCAATATGGCCAGCACCTGCAGAAACAGAGCAGACACACACTTACACAAACACACACACACACAGACACACTTACTAAAGATGCACACAGCAACGCGCTCTCAAGTGTCGTCTACACCGGATACGATGCGCCCACATTTTGAGAGGCTCTGTCATTTTATCCATCACACTAGCTAACTCGTCTCCAGTTGGTCTTTTCACACTTAAAGGGACAGTTCAGATTTTCTGAAGTGGTGATGTATGAGGTACTTATCCATAGACAGTGTATTACATACAGTCTGCACACCCTCAGGCTGCAGTCTGCATGGAAGCTAAGAAATGTATGCTGTGGATGGGGGCTGCAGCAAAACATATTTTAGCCGCCTAAAAATAATCAGTATCAGTTTGAAGTGGGAGTTATACTTCTGTGTTGAATTGACACTGTACTTACGGCATAGGGTGACACTGCAGAGTGACACAGACGCACCACCGCACAAGGATAATTGCTCACAATGGCGTGGGCCACGCCCGTCAGCTACAGCGTAGGCTCTGAAGTATAAACTTGCATGAGTGTATGCTACTATATTGAGAGTATTTTCACTGCTTTAGCCTGTTCTGACAGCGAAGTCATTAAAAGCTTCAGTTCCCCATCTATGTTCTCGTCAAAGCCTCCACTGAGAAAAACAGTATTTTTAGCTCGCTGAACACAGGAGCTGCTGGTCTACTGCTGCTTCAGTCAGTTAGTTTGTTTGTGTTTTTGTGTGACTTTGGTGATTTCAGATTGACCCTTTAAAAAACAAAAGTCACACAATAAAGGCTCATTCATGCTCAACGTTAAATACGGATCCGGATACAGACGGAGCCATCTGTCCGTGCTCCGCGTTCATTTCGTCCATATTTCTGCACGTTTCCATAAAGCTTACGGATACGGGCCAAACGGAGCAGTACCACCGGGAACCGTGGGGGCAGTGTTGCTGTCACTGCCCGATACGTAGCTCTAGTGAGACACGAAGAAGGAATAACAATGGCGGAACTTTTTCACCTGAAACGCTGAAAAGAAAAGAAAAGAGGGAGACAGGTTTTTCCTATTTTGTCTTATGTTGTTATATTTCTCCCGCTGCCCTCGCCGGAAGCCTCGGACCTCCCGCCTCCCGCCGCCGCCTTGATTAAACACTGAAAATAAAAGAAAAGAGGGAGACAGGTTTTTCCTATTTCATCTTATTTTGTTATATTTCTCCCTCTCCCCTCTCACCCCTCTCTGGGAGCATCCGACTTCGTGCCAGCCGCTCCCGTCTCAAACATGGAGGCCAGGGTCTCCCTCCCCGCGGAGCCCGCCCGCCCTCCCGGCTCCGCTCCGCTCCCAGGGCCAACCCTCGCGCCCTCCGACTGGGGTCCCTCTGTTTTTGTCTTTTATGCAAGAGGTACATTATCAATATCTCCTCCACAGCCGGAATGTTTGTTTTTGAGTTTGTTGTTGTCATAAACTTCTGATGCTGGGCTGCCCCCTGGTGGATATATTGGTTAACATCCATGCCAACGTAAAGGGCGCATGGAAGTATGTGGGCAGTGACGGTAACATCGTTTGAAACGGACGTATACATTTTCGTATGTAAAGGGAGCATAAATGAGCCTTAACACAAACTAACTGTTAGAGGCAGCAGTCGACCAGCAGCTCCTGGGGGGTCTTTCGCCATTCCGAAGGGTCGACATTTCGAAAATTCATTTCCATTAATCGGAGTGGCGGCGCTTCCTCTTTTTTTCAAAGGGTCTGCCATTCCGAATTCTGGTCCCTGAATCCTGACAGTAGCTGTATTTCCCATGCATGTCAGCGATTTTCACCGGGGATGCACTAAAGTAATTCAGGCATACCTGTTTTCCGCCACTGCGAAATGTTGCCATTCCGACGGGCCGCCATCCCCAATTCTGGTCCCTGAGTCCTGACAGTAAGCTATGGCGAGCCTGTAGAAGCTGTATTTCCCATACATTTCAGCGATTTTCACCAGGGACGCACGCGAGTAATTCAGGCTGACATTGCCTGTTTTCAGCGAACTCCTCTGGTAATTTTATTAAAAAGCATGGCATATAGGTCCACAGTAACTTATTGTTATTATTATTGGGTCTTATCAGAGTGGGCTACAATGAGTACCGGACCGTCAAATCACGGCATCCGTCGTGAGAGGACACGGAATTGTTTGTGCTTTCACACACGGGTAAGTGGTGAAGTAGCGCACATGACTCCTGCTATGGACGGACGAGCCACGTGTATCGGTGCTGCTTAAAAACAGGTAAGTAAGTAAGTAAGTAAGTAAAACTTTATTTATATAGCACCTTTTTTAATGCAGGTTACAAAGTGCTTTACATTAACATTGGGACACAAAGAAAAGAGGACCCCAAGACCATAAAAGACACATTCAAGAACACATACAGATAACACACACATATACGAGCACAGCGAGCATGCAGTCATCATCCGGAGTACACACTTGAATTGATCAAATGTTATGTGTAAGCTATTCTAAATAAGAACCAGTCAACAGACTCAGTTGATCTAATGGTGGGGAGAGGGGAGGTTGTCCAAAAGTCTGGGTGCAAGGGCAGCAAAAGCACAGTCACCTTTGGTTTTTAGTTTGGCACGTGGTATGGCCAACAGGTTTTGGTTGGAAGACCTAAGTGACCGCTTGGTGGTATATGGGCTGAGTAGCTCGGAAATATAGGCAGGAGCTAAACCGTGTAAGGCCTTATAGGTGATTAAAAGAAGCTTGAAATGAATCCTGAGCTTCAAAGCAGCCAATGCAGTGAGGCTAAAACAGGAGTGATGTGGGATCTACGGCCAGTCCTAGCTAATAGCCTCGCTGCTGCATTTTGTACAAGCTGGAGACGTGACAGGTCAGCTTGCAGTAATCAAGATGGGGAAAAAATAAAGGCATGAATGAGATGTTCTAAGTCAGAGGCTGACAATAATGGTCTGATTTTTGCAATGTTTCTGAGTTGAAAAAAGCAGGATTGAACCATTTTCTTGACATGTTGTTCAAGTTTCAATTTCGGGTCAAATATAACACCAAGACTCCTAGCGTTAGATTTGATATAGGGGGCAAGTGGGCCAATATGCTGAAAGACTTATTACGTATTTTCAGGGCCAAAAATGAGAATCTAGCTGAAGAAAGTTGACAGTTTATGTTTGGGTCTTTTTTAAAGGGAAAGAAATTGTTTGCTCACAGTAGTTTTCACCAAACAAACAGGAGGACATAGAGCATTTGTTAGGGACTATTTTCAGCTGTGGATTAATCCACATTTGGCGCAGTAGGACGGTAATACATCTGGCTACATCTTTCCAACATCAAATATCTGTGATCACCTAGACCCGTGCGTAAAAGCACAAACAATTCCGTGTCCTCTCACCACGGATACTGTGATTTGATGTCCGGTACTCACTGTAGCCCACTCTTATAAGACCCAATAATAATAATAATAAGTTACTGTGGACCTATATGCCATGCTTTTTAATAAAATGAAAAAGCTGAAAAACAGGCAATGTCAGCCTGAATTACTCGCATGCGTCCCTGGTGAAAATCGCTGAAATGTATGGGAAATACGGCTTCTACAGGCTCGCCATAGCTTACTGTCAGGACTCAGGGACCAGAATTGGGGATGGCAACATTTCGCAGTGGCGGCCTGTAACCCAGCTCCTGTGCTCAGCAGTGTTAAATCACTGTTTTTCTCAATGGAGTCTGGCTTTGAAGAGAGCGACATAACAGCTACATTTCCTTGTTAGGAATCCCAGTTTGACAGCAAAGTACAGCAGTGAAAATACTCTCAATGTAGAGTACACTTAAACTGATTTAAACATTTTTGAGGTGGCTGAAAGACATTTGGTTGCTGACCCCTCCACAGCAGTAGTTACTTACCTTCCATGTGGACTCCAGCCTGCTTCTCCAAACTGAAGGCGTGCTGACTAACATCTACTGTTTGTAATATATTTTACCCTACTTCAAAAAATCCAAACGATCCCTTTAATATCCTGGTTAATGTCTTACATGTATTCATGAGGTCACCTGCATTAATGTGTCACTGTGAGCTCTTAATCTGTGGCACTCTGATCAGCACTGAACAGTGACAGGACTTATGCATGAGGCAATAACATTAAATAACATTAACATTAAATCTGAGGCTGACATATATTTTTATTATCGTTCTTTACTACCTTTCCCTCCCTTTTTCTTATTTGTACTTCCCTACCTTAACTGTAGACCATTCATATCCACTGAAGACCTAAATCTTGAAAGTGCCACTAACGTCCACATTTTTATATGTTTGGGTGTTTTTAAAGGGAAAGAAATTGTTTGCTCACAGTAGTTTTCATCAAACAAACAGAAGGACACAGTGCATTTGTTAGGGACTATTTTCAGCTGTGGATTAATCCACATTTGGTGCAGTAGGACAGTGTATGTGGGATGAGTGAAAATAAACTACAGTGTGTGGTTTCATGGTAAAGAAGGAACATGTCACTGAGTGCAGCAGCACGGCTCACTGATGTGTTTTTAATAGTTTCTGGACATGAGAAAAGGAGATCTCACACACTGCTCTTACTCAGCACCACAATCTATTGGTCATACTAAGGTTTCGGTCCCTCTGGACTTTTGTCAAGAATCAAATGCTCTTGGCGAAAGTTCAGACGGACCGAAACGTTAGTATGACCAATAAATTGTGATGCTGAGTAAGAGCAGTGTGTGAGATCTCCTTTTCTCAAGACTCAAGTGATACTCGCCAACGCACCTGCATCTGACACGTTTGGACGTGCAAATATCTCTTTTTAAAAAATAGGTTTTGGACGACAATGGAGATCTGTGGCACAGAGGAAGAAGACATCAGGCTTTGATACACACACAGTACTCAGACTCACTGTTGGTATTGAAAAGAAGAAAAACAGTGAGTATCAGTGTATTTCCTACATCCTGTCCCGGACCCTAAAAAATGAGACAACCTATGATGTACCCTGGGGCACTCCACCTCTCATGCAACTGAGAGTAGTGGTAGAAGAAATATTACGCTTGTAGAAATACAACAGCTATGAGTAAGCTAGTGGTTCAGAGTGGTGATCAGTGTTTGGGGCAAATTTACATTCTCACCATAATGCATTTATTTCCCTTAGCTCAGCGAGTTCCACGTTTGAATGCATTTTTCATCTGAATTTGTGAAGGTGGCTTGTTCAAGGTAAACTTTAAGTTTCGATCTCCAAGGTCCCATGTCCACCAAACCGTTTTATCCAAGCTGAAAATGCCAGCCGCTCCTCAGGAAACACCCAGCTGGGAGCGTTTGAGAGAGCTTTGGAGGGAGAGCGTTTTTTTTTATTCAGCTGAGAGGCTTTGGTTGCGTCTGGTTGCTATGATACAGAATCTCCAGCTCAAGGTAGAGTACTTGCTTTGGAAGAAGGGAGAACTGAAGCAAGTAGGACAAGAGGAAGGACCTGAGGTCTGTGTGGGTTCCATAGACGGTAAAAGTAATGGATGTAGACACTGTGACATCAGCCATTTTTTGTGGAGTCCCATTTTAAAGCCTCAAGTTTGGCATTTCAGCCGTCGCCATCTTGGCTTTTTGGAGCCAGAAGTGACGATATTTGGATGAAAGGAAGGTGCTGTGAAGGAGCGAGAGGTGGATCTGACTGAGAGGCTGAGGACACTATCAGCAGACAGCCTGTCAGTCAAAGCAGCCTGACCTTAATTATACGTAACTTTAAGCCTCAATAAAATGTTAACAGGTGAGTTTTATAAAAATTCATCCCTGTACAGGTGTCATGAGGGTGAAATTAGCTATATAGACCAAACCTGTTCTTTGTACCAGGCTGTAAACATGTTTTTTATGCTGTAAAGTTGGGCATTTTGTTAGTTTTGAGAGCTCAAACCCATTCAGCAGCTCCACCATCCACAGTCAGACACACACAGCTGCTTATTTAATTACGGCTCACAACTCACACCAATGACTGACGGTGCTCCAGTGAGTGTTTGCAGGCTAGCGAAACATCCTGGCACTGACTATTTACCAGTGGTGGGGATCCACGAGACAATATTTTAACGATACTTACATCATAATGCAATATTACTGCAATTTTAAATATGTTGCGATATGCTCAGTATTGTGGTAATTGCGATTTATTAATCTTTTTCAACTGTAAGTTATGTTCCCAAAGGAAAAGTTTGTCAACAATTGTTTTATCTAATGAGATAAAGTTTTCAGTCTGTTCATCTCAATTTAGTCTTTTTTTTTGCAGCATTAGCAACATGTATCTAATGGACTGAAAAAGCAATTAATTATATTAATCTAGTGGGCTACCGTAGGTTTGATTTGTATTTGTCATATTAAAAATTCATGAAATAAAAAAATATTAACCTGACTCCTGTCTGACTGCTGAGCGTGGACACTTCCTGTGTCTGTCCTTTCAAATTAAAGTCACACATGGTCCAGTCATATAGGTTTGGATTTATTTTGACAAGGCGCAGCTCCTGATAGTTTCACGTTTTCTTTTTTTTTTCTGTCACCAAATTGACCAATGCAATCTCGCTGACAAAGGACCTTTCTGGTCGACTGACGTTTGGTCAACTGACATCATTCACGTCTCATTTTGAATCTTTGATAGTCCACCACTAACACTTTAGTCTGTCCAGCTGGCCACCAACGTCTCTTGATATTGATATTTGGTTGAATTTAGCTTGTGACATCAGGTGACCAAAATTCAGTGTCTGTACTATGCTGACGACCAATGACGTTGATATTTTGCTGGTTTTAAATTGTGCTGTTAAGTAACCAAAATGCAACGTCTTCCAAATATCTCTTGCCAACGTTGTCTTGACGTAGAATAAGAACATGTAGTCATGAGGTCCTGAGACTAAATCCAACATCTGCAAAATGTCAAAATGTTAGCGTCCACACGAGGTGAAATTCCGACTCATATTCGAGATCTGTTTTTAGCTTGTCAATGTCTCGTCTTCATGAGAAAAAAAAAAGGTCATTGACAAACATTTTTCATCACAGTAGAGCAGCGTAGCTCACAAAATCAAGACAGTCATTCATTTTGTGATGAAAGCTCCAAATTTGGTACATATTTAGCTCAATATAAGACATAAGACATCTGGATATCAGGGCATCACAGATTGGCATTCTGAAAATCCAATATGGCCGCCATGGACATCAGAATGCCAGTCTCTACCACATGTGGTGCTTTTATCATAAAATGCCCGATTGGTCAGGTACGCTGCCACACTGTCATAGTTTCTGTTAAGGAAATGAACACAGTTACAAACGTGGAGTTCTGTTTTCTGCCAGCATTAAGACGACATACACAGGATACTCTCTTCATCTTCAGCTTCATCTGTTTGTTTACATGTAGCTTGTTAGAATCATTCATTAAACTCCAGGATGCTCGTGTCCGTCTCTGTCTGTCAGATATTCCATGAATGCACTTCTGCAGCCAACTTGGACGCCCCCGACGTCGGACTTTCTCACCAGCACAACGCACAATTACTTACACAAACACAGACTGCACACACCCACACAGAGCCAGCTTTGGACAAAAGTGAACGCCTCTCTCCCACTCTTAGCTTCTTCATAAACACTGTCACTCCAACGTTAAACCACGTCGAGCTGGCGCGCTTCGATAAACGCAATAAAACCACATAAATGGCAAAATAAATATCACCACAGGGTGGCCTGCAAATGTTATGAGGAAATGGTTTTCACTGACAACGGGAGGAGAGGGAAGGTGTGTGTGTGTGTTAGATGTCTGTGCTACTTCAAGAGTGTCCACAGGTCCGTCTGTCTGTCTCTTTGGTATTAATATGTTTTTAATGTATAATTTTATTCGTCAGTTCATCAACTTGTTTTTACTTTTTAGTGCAAATTCAACAAACTAGATATAATTTGTTTTTCCAGCCTGCATGCTAAGCTAAGCTAAGCTAACGGCCTGCTGGCTGTGCTTTCATATTTCAGACACACACATCAGAGAGGTATCCTCACATTAAATTCTCAGGAGGAAGGTGAGTAAGTGTATTTCCCAAAATATAAAAATGTTCCTATGAATAGATGAGCGACTGACACGCAGCAAACATTTCAAGCTCAGACGGCTGACGTCGACGACACGCACCATAACCTGCTGAGTCATCGGGAGACTCCTAATCATGGTCTTATTTAAGGTGCATAATAACACCTATAATTTTCACTTCTGCTGTATATTCAGGCCTCTCCGGCCATCTGGAGTGTGGGCCGCAGTGTCACAGTCCTGCACCGCACCACAATTTATTTCAGACTTTTTCCTTGTTTAAGAAAAGCACTGAAGTGTGCAGACAGATCAAAAGGCCGTGTCCAATATCCTGAGGTTTCTATATACAGGTTAGGATCAGACCGCTCCAACATGCACATACACATACCTGTATTAATGTGCAACTGCAGCGCGTCTTTTATTACAGTTCAGAATTCAAATCAGAAGTTGTGTATAGGTGCGTAATAATAACATAGTAGGAGAAAATTACATTTAAAACTAAAGCAAGCATTGCAAAAATCAAGAAACATAAATAGAGAATAGGAAAATTGGAATAAAAATATCTAAAAAGGCTGTACCTAGAATTACTGCCCCGTGGTTGTATGACTCCGCCCACCAGTCCAGTGTCTCTGACAGTCTCCATCCATGTCAGTGAAAACATGGACGCTCACACACAGAAGATCTATACAATCAGCACAGTTTCAAGATTAGAGTCACCAATTCAGTATCTGACCAAATGTCTCCCCTTCTGTTCCTGAGATATGACGTTAAAAAAATAAAGAAATAAAATAAAATAAAATAAAATAAAATTAAATTAAATTAAATTAAATTAAATTAAAAATTAAGACATGATGATGTCACAGTCAAGCTGACCTTTGACCTTTTGACTTTCATTATTTTATCCTGTTAGACCTTTATGTAAAATTCTGTCATAATAACCACATGAATTCTTGAGTTATGGTCAAAAACATGTTTTGTGAGGTCCCTTTGACCTTTGACCTTCGACCCCTAAATTCTGATCAGTTCCTTGTTGAGTTCAGGTGGACGTTTGAGCCAAATTTGAAGAATTTCCCATAAAGCATTCTTCAGATATCCCGTTCACGAGAATGAGACGGATGCAAGGTCACAGTGACCTTGACCTTTGACCACCCAAATCTAATCAGTTCATGGTTAAGTTTAAGTGGACGTTTATACCTAATTTAAGGACATTTCCTTATGACATGCACATGAATGAAACAGATGCAAGGTCACAGTGACCTTGATGTTTGACTTTGATCACCAAGCTTTTATCAGTTGACATCATTGCTGATTAGAGTTTGATTAGAGGTGGACCGTTGTGCCAAATTTGAAAAAAAAACAAAACAAAAAAAAACAACGTATCCCTCATGGCATTCTTGACATATTGCGTTCACAAGAATGAGAAAGACGTATGGATAGACAATTCAAAAACACAGGAGGGGCTGTTGAAGACTTGTGGGAGGAGCTGTTGATGACGCTGCACGTGCGAGCCACTNCGGCATTTTGCTGCACTCCCCGATTTTGTTTTTATACTGCCAATGCTGAAAAAAGACTGATTGGGCTTTCCTGCACCTGAGAGGAAAAAGAATTCCACACCACAGAGCTTTATTACATCAGCAGATGAAAAGATAATATATTTAGCAGTGTCAGTGGACTGAGGGAAAAATGATAAAGTATGGAGACAGCTGCCAACGACATGTCAGCCGAGCAGAGCCGTGCTGTGAGCAGGGAGCAGTTTGAAAGTAAGTTCGTCAGGTTAAGTCAACCTTTATATAGAGCACATTTAAAACAACAGCAGCTGACTGAAGTGCTGAACAGGCACGAAATATCAAAATTTTTAACAGGTCTTTATACTATGGAAGGTGCCAACCCGTTAGCACTCTGAAGTTCTCAAAAACAGGCACTTAGTCCGTGACTTCCAGCGTCAGACATCGACGAGAAAAGCCGTCCTACGACAGAGTTAAGGCAGCGAAAGTTAGAGAAGGGTGGGAGCGGTGGTGGATGGGCCCAACAACCAACAACTTTCATACAGGAGGCCGGTGTTCGCTTCTCGTAAGATTATAAAGCCACACCCTGTTCTTTTTTCCTAAACCCAACCACGTGCGTGTGTTGTTAATAAAGGAAATAAATCCCAACCACGTGCGTGTGTTGTTAATAAAGGAAATAAATGTCAATTCGCAGTGTTGTACCTACCAACGTAGTGCTTTTATTTTGAAAGAGACTGTATGCAAACTGTACATTTCCTGTGAAAACAGAAGTGTTTTCTGAAAGCAGACAGGCTAAAGTTGACACGGTGTCCCAGAACGTCAACAACCAACACACCCAGGGTACCTTGCACATCGCATCTCAACATGGAAAGTCCATGACCAAATGCAGATATGTCACGAGGTCAGAGTGAGAATGTGTTGTCGTGACTGGCGGCAACACTAACTGCCTGTCCAGTGCCACGAAGGGCGACAGTGACTGACGACGAGTTCCACTGACAAAACAGCAATATTTGATAAGTGTTCATGGAGTCGGTACGACTATTAACCACAGCCCCATTCTCTGTTTAAAAGGTTAACCAAGAAACAGGAAGTAACGCTGGCTGGAGTGAAGCTTTAAATCACTACAGACTGAATCTTGCATGATGCCCAGTCAGCTCTCAGAAACAGAGACATTTGATTTGACATAAACACACACTCAGAGAGACGCAGAGAATCCTCCGGATGGCACTTTTTATTTCCAGACTCCAGTTCTGTCCTCGTTGCGTAACACGAGACACTGATGAAGAAATGAAACACAGTGTTCTGGTTCCATCTACCCACATGCACTCTCCGTTAGCCGACCTTTAGCCTCATTAGAGGATTCCGTCTCTGCTTTGTGTAACTGAACCGCAGCTCTTTTGTCTCTCTCAGCTGAAATGTGACCATTTCCTGATAATATAATTTCATAATAATGTTTTCCAGGTTTTTTTTATTTTCAGCCATATTGTATGCATCTTCCTCACTCATTACTGCGTTTCTTTAAAGAACCCCTCGAGTTTCCCAGAACCGCCTGACAAAAAGTTGTGTAACATCAAAAGCCTTTGGGTGTCAACATGAAAATATTTGTCTCAGCTTATGGAAAATACAAGAGCACACATATGAAGTCATTTAATGCATCGTGCGGTTTCTGAGAGTGTTACTAATTAACTACTGTGTGTGGGATAACAGCAGCAGCATCGTGAGAAAGGTGAATTCAAGTAAGAAGAACATGCAGGGAAAAAAACAAGAAATGTGATAAACTGATAAAATAAATAGTAAGTTGTACATAAAGTCACATATCCACAGCACACAGTTCTCTCCAGTTCACAGAACATCATTAACATTTCATTTTCTGGATGGACTTGTTTAAAATGAAAGACTCGGCCGCAGATATTTCGTTCATATCATTTTAACGGTGCTAAATTCTCTTTTCACCTCCATAATATGTCACTGGGGATCGCTCACAGTGCCAGCGCAGGGAACTATATTAAACATGAGACCGCTGTGGCACCAACACGATAACTTCCTGTATTTCAGCAACGAGAGAAAGCAACAAAAAGAAACAAAATCACTTCCTCTGGGAGCGTTTGCAGCAGTATCAGCTGTCAAATGAACTCCAGTGCCGCTCATACTGGGACTTAAACAGAATACAGGTATGTTTTGTTAAATTTTATTGCACGTGGCCCCGTAGCGTGAAACCTTAGCCCAGTGGGTAAACACACAGTTATGCCATTTTAAACAATGCCCTCCCGTTACCGGCTGAATAACTGCCCAAAGTCCATGTACACAATTATGTCACTTCCTGCATAAAATGTGACTGCGTGCCCCCGAGCCTCACAGTTCAACTCAGTCAACGAAATATTGATGAACGTCCTCGACCCCGGCGTTTCGTACAGTGGCAGCAGATCTTTTTCTGGCGCTGAAATGGCTTTAAAAAACTCTTAATGTCAGGAAGGAGCTAAAGGCTAAAAGTTCAACACGAGCAGGCTGTGAAGGAAACGACTGAGGGTCTGCAGTGGATACATCAGCGTCCACACAGACTCCAGGACTGTGCACCACATCCACTCACAGCAGAACCAATCGAGCAACAATAACTCAGATTTGAGTGAATGATGTTTCAACTGAATGAACTCTGGCTCCAGGAAAACACCAGGAAAGTTGGTGGATTGTGGGAAAAGCTTTTTAAAAGTCAGGAGAAAAAAACCTTTTTCCTGATAGTTATGAATGACTGTGTGTGAATATAAATCTACAGACTTGTCTCAAGCGAACCAACACAAACTTATCTGTTATTTATACTGAGATTATCTGATTTATGGCCTCAGGTCTTTTAAAAAACAGAGAGAGGAAAGGGGAGTAAACACGTCCAACACAGGTATAATGAAGAACTGGCACTCATGAGAGGGTATTCTAACATTCACTGCTCTGCTTGTTATACACTGAACAAAAACTTAAACGCAACACTTTTGGTTTTGCTCTTATTTTTCACAGGTTTAAGTTAAAGGGCAGACTGTACTTAAAGGGGAACTAATGTTTTTTTTCAACCTGGGCCCTATTTTCCGATCTCCTTTTGTCTAAATGAGTGGTAGGATGTTCAATATGTGACATGTCTCCAGTATGAAGCTAGGGCTGACCTGCCTGCAGCCCGTGAGCGCGCGCTATATTAAATAATAGGGCACTCAGACTGCG